>NW_026652283.1:122574821-122671594 GCF_009828535.3 Hylobates moloch
CAAAAAAAACAAACACCGCATGTTCTCACTCACAGGTGAGAACTGAACGATGAGAACACATGGACACAGGAAGGGGAACATCACACTCTGGGGACTGTTGTGGGGTGGGGGGAGGGGGGAGGGACAGCATTACGAGATATACCTAATGCTAAATGATGAGTTAATGGGCGCAGCACATCAACATGGCACATGTATACATATGTAACAAACCTGCACATTGTGCACATGTACCCTAAAACTTAAAGTATAATAATAAAAAATAGAAAAATAAAAAGATTTATATATCTCTCAGTATCTTTGAAATAACATGGAATTACAACAGGTAAACTATAGACAATTTGCAATGCTATATTTTTATTTTCTCCCATCTAACACTATTGTGATATATAGCATGTTTATATTATTTATTATGTCATTATTACAATGTTATACTTTTTTGTTTTAAACATTCATGTGGTTTTCAAAGAAACTAATGTAAAAATAATGTGTGTATATATATTTTATATAAACATATATGGGATATATACACAGTGTACCTGTGTGTACATACTTACTGTAAGTATATATATTATATATACTATATAATATGTAGCATATATATGTGTGATCCTACATAAATGTATATACATATACAAAGAAAGAGAAGAGACAGTTATCTGTTGAGTAATTTTTTAACATTTCCAATGTTCTTTATATATCCTTTGGAAAGCATCTCTCTTCAGCTTAGAAATTTTTCTCTAGTCCTTATTATATTGTAGATGGGCTTAAGAAAAAAATGTATGAGTTTTCCTTCATGGAAAAATGGATTCAATTAGAGGTATAATTTCACTGGGTAGAAACTTTATGAGAGGTGTTTTTGTCTTTTTATATCAGCACTTTAAATGTGTCATTGACTTTCATAACTTCTGGTGAAATCCCAACCACCATGCTTACCACTGTTTTCTTGTACACAACACTTGATTTTTCTCTGAAAGCTTTGGAGATTTTGTGGGTGAATTAGATACATCTAGGAATAATTTTTGTGTATATTTGTTGGTTAGATTCTGAATTTCTTGAGTTTTAAATTAATATTTTCCATACTCTTTGGAAAGTTTTTAGCTATTACTCCTTCAAGATTCTTTCTTGATAATTTCTACTTAATCTTATTTCCTTCTGAAATTTCAAGTATGTATGTGAGATTTTTAGTAGTATCCCATGCATCAGTGAGCTTCTGAGATATGAAACAACTGCGGCACACACAAACCCACACATGTGCTCTCTTGTTTTTCTCTTTTTTGTGTTGGGTAATTTCTATTAATGTACTTTCAAGTTCAGTAATTATGTTTTCTTTCATCTCTAATTACTACTTATCTCATCTATTGAATTTCTATTTCAGTTATTAGTTTTCATCTCTATTTGTCTGTTGAACCTTGTGTTTATTAATATTATCATTTTAGAGCTGTTTTAAATTCATAAAACATATATATATATATGTGTATATAATTGTTGAAGTTTTCATTTGCTAAGTCCTACATGACAACCTTCTCAGTTCCCGTTGATGGATTTCTTTTCCTAAATGTGGGCCACATTTTCCATCTTGAATATCTAGTAATTTGTGGTTGAAATCAAGCAGTGCGCATCATCAATAATACATTACTCTGTCAATAATAATCTGAGGTTTTCTTCTGACATTTTTGTTATTGTTATTCTAATGGGTTGTTTACCTGTCTGGAATGATACTGCAATGTTTTCTTCCCTATGATACACAGCTGCTAGTGCTAGTAGTTTTCCTCTTTATATACAGTTCCATAGTTGTTTATGATTTTTTTCAGCGAGTGATATGTTTTGGCTGTGCCCCTACCAAAATCTCATTTTGAATTGTAGCACCCATAATCTCCACGTGTCATGGAAGGCACACAGTGGGAGGTAAATAAATCAACTGAATCATGGGGGAAGGTTTTTCCCATGCTGTTCTTGTGATAATAAACAAGTCTCATGAGATCTGATGGTTTTATACAGGGCTGTTTCACAGCACAAGTTCTCTTGCCTGCTGCCATGTAAGACATGCCTTTGCTCCTCCTTCACCTTCTGCCATGATTGTGAGGCCTCCCTAGCCATGTGGAATTGTGAGTCAATGAAATCTTTTTCCTTATAAATTAGAAGTCTTGGGTATTTCTTCATAACAATATGAAAATGAACTAATATAGCAAGGCACCCTGAAAAATCTCAGCCTTATATAATTAAGTAGTTAATTAAGAACATGGACAGAGGAAGTTCACCTCTGTGTCTCCAAGAGCCTTAGAGTCTGCCCTCTAACTCTTCAAGCCTGCTGTACAAGGTGTGCATGAATTGGAAGTAGAGTTTATTTAAAAAGCAGAAAATGTATCGATATTATGGACTGTAGATCTTTCAAGATTTTATTCCTATTTCCTATAGGGGTTTCAAAGCCTGAGAGGTCTCTGGTCTATAAGCATACTATTCCAGCTGTCAGTGATTATTGGAGCAGTGCTTACATTGATCATTTGTATCTCAGTCCTCCTTCACTTCTCTCAGCCAAGGTGGTCCTTTTATATTCCAGAGACTTTCTCCTCATTCATTCATTCATATATCTATATATATATATTTGTATCTATATGCAACTTCCTCTGCTTTGGGTCATTTCTCATGTCTCTAAACAGTAACTTCTTAAAAACCATTTTTAAATTATTTTGCCCATGCAGAATTTGCATGACCATTTCATTTCACAGCCATTTACAGAAATCTAGATACTTCTATTTTAAGCAGAAAAAAATAATATACTATTTTATGAAGTTATTAATTTGGGTGTTGAAGGTAGAGATAATTCTGTATCACGAATTGTAGAAAGTAAGAGAAGTATTTCTCCCTATTCCCAATGGCTCTAATTTCATGGGTCACAAAACATCTTTGAAAAATAGCTGCTGAAAGTTGACGGCGGATGGACCATCAGGACCGGCCTTGGAGCACATTTGGAAGGCGTCGTGCATATGTTGCCTTTCTAAAGTGATGTGTTAAAGTGGCAGCACTCCCATAGGAATTCTCTGGGAATATCCCACTGTATACCTCCTGCTTTGCCAAAGAGGAAGTGAGAAACTCATCTGGCGCTCAGCCACAGCGACGTGATGCGGCGCCGAATGTAATCGCTCCCCTGTGAGATTTGTACTTGGAATAGGGTAGCACGAGAGAGGAGATGCCACACAGATCTCCTCTGGTGAGCGAGCACATCAGTGAGGAATCGCAGCTTTTCAAAACAATAGCAGCAGAGCTGCCAGCGATAGAGTTCAGAGTTAGAAGTTGAATTTCCTCAAGACTGTTGAGCAGCAGAGGCACATGGTCAGGGGTACCGTACTACCTCTCCATTGCTTTTCTTCCTGTCTGTGTGGCCTCCAAGCCTGATTCTCTCACCCTCCTGCAGATTTCTAATATCCTTTAATATATTCCTCTTCTGCTTAATCTAGCTAGGGTGCGTCATGGTTTCTGCACCTAAAAACCGTAACACATGCATTTCTTATTAGGCAACAGTCTGTTTGGTGACTATAACTAATTTTTACAGTATCTCTTTTCATTAGACATCTAGTTTTGTTTGATTTGTTTTTCTGAAAATGGGTATGTGTGGTGGGTGTGTGTGCATTTACCTCTGAAATGTACTGAAGTAAAAACTGGCCCCTTGTAATCCTGCCCTTGCAGGTCCTAATTTTCTCAGATAACAGAGAAGGAAATTTATTAAAAAACTGTGGTAGTATTCAAGTGGTAAGAAATTCAGATTCTAAAAGTAAACATTACGTATATTTATTAAATATTTCAACCATGCAGTATATTGCTTCTGAGTAAGTCTGCTGTACTGTTCCACCCTAGGAAATAGTTAATGCCTTGACCTATTCCTATTACCACAGGTTACCAGGCCACCAAATAAAGCAAGACAATCCAGGATTTGTCCATACAGAAAACGTGTGAGCTCCCAGGGATTACTGATCATCCTCTTCAAATTAACCTTCTCTTTACAGAAATGCCAAGTCTGCTTTTTCCCAGTGATATAGCAATCTCAGATGCAGAATTCATGAAAGCTGAATCATCTTGTTAGCAAGGCTTCTAAGATATGAAAGGGCAGTGTCCTGTTCCTGATGGCATAGGATGGTCCCGCCTTCGGGATCTAGTCGTGAAGTCATGGCTTGATGATGGACGCCACTTTTATACATCCCTAGCTCCTCCATTTACAAGCTGTTTACATTTGCCCAGTTACTTGTTCACTATTCTGGGACTCATTTCTTCTCATCTCTGAAAACTGAATTATAGTAAGTACTCCACAAAATTCTTATGTGGATTGAGATTTTACCTGTAAAATACTAACCGCAACACCTAGCACAAAATAAGCACTCAGAAATGTTGACTTAAAAAAAAAAATAACCCTTTGCATTTAGTGCATTCTAAGATGATGCATGCCTCGTGTACTGATGAGAAGCAGCAGAGAGTTCTTCCCAAGGCATTTTCACCACATCCTTACGATGATCCTTCTCTCCTGCATCTTCTTCCACACCTTTCACAGTGACGAGTGCACCTCTCTCTCTCTTTAACTTGAAAATGGACTCAGGGCCTCTTTGTTTTAGGCATAGGCCATACTGTCAGGGTGTTTCAGAAGCATTGTTTTAAGCATTTTATTAACCTGATAATTCATTTTATCTTTTTAGATACGATGCTCTTTTAAGGTTTCCTTGAGATAATACGAATTCTAAACCACCTACTTTCATGAAACTTGAACTAAATCATGGGGACACTTTCTGAGCTGCATTGGATTTCAATCCAAGTGGTGCATCCCAGGAATATTTTTCTCCCTCTTGCGGAGCCTGCCCTCCCGCCCTTGCTTTCACAGGTGTAGCGTGTCCAAGTTGTCCTGAACACATTCTGCAGGGTATACTGTCTCTCTGGGATGCTGCCGCTGTGGGCAGCACATCCTGGCACCTGCTTGCTGTGGCCAGCACTTTTATTTGAATCAGCGCATTTCATTCCTGTGACACGTAACAATGTGTTCTGTCTAGAAGGTCTTTTTAGAGAATTTTAACTATCTAATTCGGTTCAGGCAAAGTACAATTTGTAAAGGACTCCATTATACGTAGTACAGGGAACTCTATAACTAAGTCATCCACACCTTTCCCAATCATAATGGGTACTCAGTAGCTTCGATTTGCCATGTCAGCAGAAATACAAACAGGTAGTAGAATCAGTCTGTGACGAGGTGAATATTGTGGTTTGACAGAGTTGATGTCAGAATAAAATGCATCTTATTATTTGTTAACAGTAAAATACCTTATTTACATTGGCTTTAATCAGACCCTTATCAGTACATAGAAAAACTATTTTGTTTTGCTTTTTAACATCTGGTTTTGTTTCAATAGGACATTACATTTATTACCATGAGATACTTTCGTTATGAAGCAAGGAATTAGCAGGTCTTGCACAATTAAATAGTCTATTGTAAAAATAGGTTGTTGAACTATCATCCTGCAGTCCATATTACCCCCACTCATGTTTTTTAGTTTTGAAATTTAGAAATAAACAGTGTTTTAAAAATAACAATGATCAACATTTTAGAAAATATTTGTCATTTTGTTTCCATATTGTTTAATGGAATCTAAACTTTTAAAAGGGAAATAGTTCTCTTTCAAACTTGAACTGCCCACATTTCATTCACACACCCACAAATGGAATGCTACATATAAAAGCTGGTAGTCTCACCACTTACAGGCCCCCTGAATGCAATTCTAATAGATGGCATAATAGCTTGGAAAAAAATAAAAAAGAAGTGTTGAAGGGTAGCATTGAAATCTGTTAATAGAAAAAGTTTATAAAATTATATTATAGGTCAGCATTTGATGCATAAGATATAGAGAAAACCAACTTTTGTAACTATAGCCTCCAAAGGCAATTACTGTAGAAAAACATGCAAAATAAATGTTATGCGCTGATGCTAATTGATTTCTTTTCATTCTGGTCTCATAATGTGTCAAATTCAAGGTAATAGTAGAGAACAAAACAGCTTGATTACAAAATTGTAGAAAGGGTGGAACTGGGGAGGAGTAAGTCCCATATAACCAATGGATCTGAGTGGGTTTTAAGTAAATCTTAATTTAGAACTAGAAAGTGGAAACATCCACCTACAGGAACACAGTGGAAAAAAAAATAAAGTTAAATAAATGTTTAACATTTAAATTAAACACCAGCATTACAGACTTCTAAGAGCATTCATTCATTGTAGATTTTCCTGATATATAATACATTGGGCAATTTCCACTACAAAATATAATGTTAATATAAAAATACACAAAATATAAAAATTGAAAATGGAGCTATAAAATCACTCTGTACCTCCATGTCATCCAGCTTCTGGCTCTGTCTATCCACGAGGCTTCCAAAGGCACCCAAAGACATACCCAAAAACCTCAGTGGAAATGACCACTGCTGAGGCCTTGAGAGCCATCTTGTTCTAGTGTGGTCTTGTCTCTTCTTGGTACTGTTATAGTAGGTAGCTAATCAGATATAAGCAGGGTAGGAGAGCCCCCACAACCACCAGCAACGTCAGAGAACCATCAGATGATCGTCAGGTGGTTACTAAACGGTCTCGCTTAAATAATTGGTCACATCTGGCGCTAGGGAAAGGCCATCTCCCACCAGATAGACAACACCTGAAACTGAAGATCAGCAGCTTCCCGATAAGATTTCAGGAGTTAGGTGAGTGGGCTCAAGCATGCACACTAAGAGGCAAAATGGCAGAGTTTAACTGGCAGATGATCTTCCTCTAGGAACACTGGACTGGTAAGGGAACAAAGCCTCATGTGAGCCCGTGCACAACTTCAGTAAACACTACATAACTACATACGCAGCCCCTCCCAGGTGCTGGCAGACCACTGCACATATAGACAGACCCAAGGGAAGAATCAGAGGAGAAGGAATGCAACCCCCCAGAACCACGCCAACATATAAAACTCCCAAGTGAAAGGCCAAACCATGCACTTGAATCCCTCAAGTCAACCATTTGCTCCTCTTCCAAGTGTACTTTACTTTCATTCCTGCTCTAAAACTTTTTAATGAACTTCCACTCCTGCTCTAAAACTTGCCTGTCTCTCACTCTGCCTTATGCTTCTTGGTCAAATTATTTCTTTTAAGGAAGCAAGAATTGAGGTTGCTGCAAACCCATGTGGATTTGCTTCTGCTATCAGTACAATGGATCCTAATCAGAATGTAAATGCAAATCACCTTGTCTAATAACACTCCTATGAACAAATATTAGGTCAATTAAAAAATAAGCAATACAAATTAACATGTTTGTTGATAGGGAGTATCTAGACTTATCAAGAATAACTTCAAGATAACGTTATACACTTAGGTAATTTCAATTGTCAAATTTAGGAAGTCAAAAAATAAGGATTCATTGAAAAGGATCCATTACAAGAAGTTAAAACCAACCATCTAAAATAAAATGAAGAAAACATTAAAGTAGCAATAAATAAATATGAAAATCGGAAAATTATCATCTACATTGATGAATAATTAAAATTCTTTGAAACAATGTATAAACTTTTAGAAATAGAAATGAGAGATAAAGTGAAAAGACACAAAAATAAGAATCAAATAATGTTATAACTGGGGAAATAGGGATTTGAAACAATGTGATAGATACTAAGCATAATCAGATGGTAATTTTGAAAACACTGAAATCAATGCTTTATAAAGCATAAGAATACAAGTATATTATTTTATTAATATGTAAATATGGTAATGGTGTATGTGTATTTGTGTTTGTGTATTTGCGTTTGAACACTAGCTCAGGGATAAAAATGTTTATTATTTCATGTCTTATTGAGGTGCCTGGCACTTATCTAAACAGTAAACTTTATCTCGTTTAATTTTTTTAAATTATGGCAAGAACACATTATTGAAATCTACTCTCTTAAACGTTTTTAAGGGCACAATACAGCGTTATCAACCATAGGCACAGTGTCATATAGTATATTTCTAGAACTAAATCATTCTATGTAATTGAAAATTTCTATCCATTGAACAGCAACACCCAGTGGTATACTTACTGATCCCATTTAAATAGCAACTCCCCCTGGGAAACCTACTGATGATTTCAAAAGGTAAAAACAAAACTGAAATATCTCATTTTTAGGAGCCTGAATCCTAGCAGCCCATCACTGACATAATGACTAATCCATAAGGTAGATTTTCATTATAAAGCCTTAACCACTAGCCCAAGGCCTTTCAGCACCAGAACAGTGCAATCCTGCTCTATTCCTCAGGTCAGCACACTCTCCTATGCCTCAAAAGTCCTACTCCAAATGATCGCTTGTCTCCTCACACCCCTGACCACCTGACCTCCACTCACCCTCAGAAGACGAAACCAGCCCTTTACTTAAAAGACAGAATTCATCAGAAAGAAGAACCTACCTTCCCCATGTGTATTCTTCCTCCATCTACCTGTCTCATCTCCTATTGCAATAGAGGGGCTAATTGTTCCCGTAAGACTAATTTGCAGCTGCGCTTTGAAATCCAACTACCCTTATTTCATCAGGAATAATATTGTGATAGTTAATTGTATGTCAAGCCTGACTAGGCTAAGAGATGCCCAGATAGCTAGTAAAACATGATTTCTGAATGTGTCCAGAAGAGATCAGCATTTGAATCTGTAGAATTTGAGAAAAGAAGATCCATCCTCACCAGTGTGAGTGAGCATCATCCAGTCCCTTGACGGCCTGAGTAGAACCAAAAGGTAGAGAAAGGGCCAGGCATGGAGGCTTATGCCTGTAATCCCAGCACCTTGGGAGGCCAAGGTGGGCAGATCACCTGAGGTCAGGAGTTCAAGACCAGCCTGGCCAACATGGTGAAACCAAGACTCTACTAAAAATACAAAAATTAACCAGGTATAGTGGAGCACACCTGTGGTCCCAGCTACTCAGGAAGCAGAGACAGGAGAATTACTTGAACCTGGGAGTCAGAGGTTGCAGCGAGCAGAGATTGAACCACTGCACTCCAGCCTGGGTGACAAAGTGAGACTCTGTCTCCAAAAACAAAGGTGGAGAAAGGGCAAATGCATTCCCACTTGTTGAGCTGGGACGTCTGCCCTCTCCTGCTTTGGGACATCTGTGCTCCTGTTCAGGCCTCAGACTTGCACTGAGACTTCCACCACTGGCTTTCCTGGGCCTCCAGCTTGCAGAGTACAGATTACAGATCTTATCAGCCCCCATAGTTGCATGAGCCAATTCCCTCAATAAATGAGTCTCCAGATAGACAAGTAGATACACAAATGGATATATCAGTAGATCAATAGATTCTATTTGATTCTGTTTCTCTGTAGAACCCTGAGTAATATGGTACTGTTCAGCCCTATATGTGTTCATTGGTATATTCCATCTTTGTCTCTCATCTGCAAACTTTCTATTGTTTTATAAATCATTCATGGCACTTCCATTTAAACAATCAGATCCTTCCTTAACTTTGCATCTCTCTCTGGCCCGTGGCCTCCTGCTTCCTGTCTTCCAATGACAGACTCCCAAAGTAGGACTGGGTACTCACTGCCTTCCTTTTCAACATCTCCCTTCCTGGCCCACTGCTGCCAGCCTGTGAACAGGATCACACCATGGGGCGGCTTTCCCCAGAGTCAGGAGGATCACTATGTAGCTAGGGCCAGAAGTGACTTTTTTGTAATAAGAACTTTTATTGCATTTTTTTCTGTTTCATAAGATGGACATGATCCCTGTAGACACTTTAAAACAGAAAAGCACAATGACAGAAATAAAAATCCATCACAACCTCGATTACATTCCGTTACGTAATTTCATTTTGTTCACCTAAAATTTTATGGGGACCTTCTCTTCCTATTATTAAATATGTGGTTATAATATCATTTTTAGAAATCAGTGTCATGCAGGTAGAGTATAGCTTACAGAATCAATACCATACGGTTGGAAACACACATTATTTTGCTTTTATGTTCAGTGCCATGAAGAACATCATTGCAGATGAATAATCACATTCTCGGGTCAATTTTTTATTTCTAAAGCTCACTGCATTTCACTTCTGAGCAACACTCTGAACAGGTGACCATTCTCCCAGAATCGCTCGCTCCTTCACTTTAGTGGGCCGGTGTCCTTAAGTTCTTCCCTTGTTAGTCACTGCTTCTCTCCTCATCTGTAGGTCTGACCTCCTCCACCTTGTCATCTGTTACCCTTTATAGGTTGTTGATGCCCTATTTACTGAGAATCATGTTTAATTATTTACGTGAACTGGTGTGCAATCCCATTACTTTATTAAGTTTCTTCCTCTGGCTGGTGCATGATAGGGGAGACTGGTGGATTCCGTGGTTCTGGTCCCAGAGAAGCACCCACTTCACTCGAACATTGATCCATTATCGGACTTGGCGTGATACATGACCCACGTTGGTGGATGAAACACTGCGAGCCCTTGGGTGATCCTGGTCACTGAGGCCCTCCAGTCAGGAAGGGCAACCTAATATCCAGAGCTTGCTGCTACCTCCGTCGAAATAAATCACTGCCCTTGAAAGAGTGGAATAAATCAATATAGTCCACTTCCTCCCAACTGCAGGTTGCTGCTTCAATCAGTGCACCCAACTCTGTTTATAAACCCATCCACAGCAGCACTGGGGGACCTCGTAACACAGGCTCACTAATATCAACTCACCATGCCAGGGCCCAGTGCACTATAGGGGAAGTTCTGATTTTGCCTTCTATGTGTAACAGCCAGATATAGGCCTGGTTTCCGGCAAAAGTAAATTATCTTATCTTGGTATATGTAGTTTCTCCATTTTGCGTCTTTTATCTCTTCTGGTGTTTTCAGCCAACCAACCCAGGTGGCTGGTAGTGAGCATTGGTTTCAAGGTTACAGCATGGTTCCAGTATAGAAGTAATATACACAAATAAAGATTTTTATGATGGCGTGTAGCATAAGGAAAAAATTACCCCCAAATAGTTCAAACTATTGCTAATGCATAAGCTTATAAAGGCTTGACTCCTTGATAACTTCATGATAGAGAAATTGGTTTTCTTCTAGCAGCTTTTTTAACTCATGAGTTAATAAGCCCCATTCCCATTTTAATAAAAATATGGGTAACCACATGTAACACAGTAACATGTAAAGTACATCAGAGGCTATATGAACAAAAAACAGGTGAATATTGATGTGAAGGTGAGTTTCTGGAGAAGACTTAAACCTGGCCAAAGCAGGAATCTGAAAACCTTCAAAATGCAGCATCCATACGTCAAAGAGGGTTGCTACTGCTGACCCCATGGACATTAAATATTTTGGGCGATTCTATGCCCCCAAACTGAATAACTTGAATGAGATAAGCCAAGTCTTCAAAGACACATTCTACCAAAACTCACACAAGAAATAGAAAAACATTTTGGATGATTCCAAATTTGGGTAAGGAAGCTTCTATAAAAGTCTATGCGGAGGTTTTTATGTGGACATGTTTTCAACTCATTGAGTAACTATTAAAGTATGGAAAGAGGAGGTTTAGTTTTGCAAGAAACAGCCAAATGGTCTCCCAGAGTGGAGTAACATTTTGCAAATGAGTGAGTGTGCCTGTGGATGCACATTCTTGCTAGAATTTATGTTGTCATTCTAGATAGTCTAGATTACATTCTAGTACCTATGTCGTAATGTCACAATTGTTTTAATCTGAAATTCAATATTGATACGTGATTGTGCATCTTTCATATGCTTATTTGCTATATGCATATCATTAGTTCCAGTGGATGAATAAACAATTTGTGGCACATGCATACACTGGAGTATTATTCACTGAGAAAAAATGAGTTATCAAGCCACAAAGACAGGGAGAAATTTTCAATGGATATTTCTAAGAAGCCAGCCTGAAAAGGTCATATACTATATGATTCCAACTTTATGGCATTCTAGAAAAGGCAAATTGACAGAAACAGTATAAAGACCAGCGGTTGCTAGGAGTTAGCAGGGAGTGAGGCAGGAAAGAAGGGGTCCATGGCTGGGGTACAAGGGCTTCCCGGTTGGAACAACTTGCATCACTGTGGTACAGTTTTTGCCATTGATGAGTCAATGGCAAAAAAGAATTCTCATTGCACTAGAATTCTTCTTCTTCTTCACTGAAACTACTGTGTATTATTTATGCTGTAAGAGTGGATACATGACATTACGCATTTTTCAAAACTCACAGAACTGTACAACATAATGTATGCTAATGTAAACTATGTCAGTTCATAATAACATATCAACACTGGTTCATCAGTTGCAAAAAACATAACACACTGATGCAAGTTCATAATAATTGAGGAAGCCGTGTGAAGAGGAAGGGGAGATGTATGGGAACTCTCTATACTTTCCATTTGATATTTCTGTGAACTTAACCTCTTTTAATAATTTTAGAAATTTTTAAAAAGTAATTTATGAAAAAACACAGTATCATCTGAGAAATATTCACCAGTTGCCTGACAGTTCCTGTTCTTACCAGCCTGTTAAAAAATGAAAAGAAAATGAATATCCACTACAGACAGATTATTCCATTGGTTTTCCTTAAAAGAAGTTAAAATGATATAATGCTAAAAATAAATAGCGTAATAGCTTAAAAATTACAAAGCTTTTCAGAAAGTTTGAGAAAATTATATAAGATAAAGAAAACCTGCCTGAAATTGTTTAGCCATTCATGTAATGACTATATAACTTCCAAGACAATTTCAGAAACATCTGAATAAACCTGGAGTGAATTAAAGTAATTCTTAAATATATTGACATTGCTAAATATAATGCATATACATTCTTGATATTAGAAACAGGTGTGACTATTTTGTGTCAGCTCCATTTCCTATATTAGATGAAAGAGTTGAACTCCAGGGCTTAGCTTGGGCCCTGCACAATTTCTTTTCTAAATCTGTCTTTTTCATACATCTACCATTGTCCTGCCATCTTGGTGACTTTCATTTTTGATGCCTTAATAAGTACCAACTCTTGCCCTTAACTCTTTATTAAAGTAAAATTCTATTTTTAATGAAAACATTCAAATATATACACTCCTCTTCTAAGAATGCAAGTCTTCATAAACATCCACGTGAAGACAGAAACGGCTAAGTTCCATAACAGTGTACTTTAAATAGAGGTCATCATAGCTCTGAAAACCAAGTAACGCTTGAATGTACCAAGTTTCCACGTCTGAATCAAGTGATAACATTGGAAAATTAAGTGAGATGGTGTTCCCATTTTAAAGATGGAAACATAGAGTTTTGGAGAGTGCAAGTGAGGAGCCAAAGCTCACCCTGGGCAGTAGTGGTGAGCCTGGGAGCCATCCCCACAGCTACCTCTCTCTCTGTAGAATTTTGAGCTGATGCTTATAGGAAAAATCATCAAAGAGTTGTAAAAACACAAGCATCCCCAGGATTAAAACAAAAACAAAAATAAAACCTTTTCTTACAGATTCTGATATTTACAATTACGTTTCAGGTTATACACACACACACACACACACACACACACAAACACCAGTACCCCTACAGTCAGCACTTCACATCCATGGGTTCTGCCTCTGTAGATTCAAACAAGAATGGATAAAACGTATTTGGGAAAAACAAGAATGACTAAGTCTGCACTGAACATGTACAGACATTTTTCTTGTCATTATTCCCTAAGTGATACAGCATAGCAACTACTTGCATAGCTCTTATATTAGGTACTATAAGGAATCTAGAGATAATTTAAATTATACTGGAGAATATGCATAGGTTATATACAAATGTTACACCATTTTATGTCAGGGACTTGGGCATTTGTGGAGTCTGGTATCTGTGGGAGATCCTAGGACCAATCCTCCACAGAGACCGAAAAACGACTCTACATGGAGTCACAACATGAATTATAATTGGATTTTCCTCATTACTCCACGAAATACAGCTTAATTTACAGGTGAACTTTTAGTGAAGATATGTTAGGTGAGATAGCTGATATAATAAAAGGCAATAAGAGTAAACAATGTGATTATTAGGAAAATGAAAGCCTGACAGGATGTAAGTTTAGGGTGATGGTGATGGAGCAACAACCCAATATATGTTTCCAAATTTCTTGATGTTTAAGGAATTCCCTAGTGGCTTTGGCTAAACATTTTTTGTGTGTGCATAAAAAGAACACTTTATCAAACAAGTAGTATACTAATGACTACATTTTTGAATTATTGCTATTTTATAACACTGATTCATGCCAAGAGCTACAATTAACGTGGAAATTGTTTTGATGAAATGTGATATTTGGAAACCCAGTAGCTGGCGGAATTGGAGGGTTGCAGAAATGAGTAGTGACCAGTGACCACGGTCAGCTTCTCTTCAACAGCTTCCATTTCCTGCAGACATGCACTGTAAGGCTTCACTTGAATTTCCTGCCCTAACATAAACTAGACCACTAGAAGAGGACTTCTTGAACCTTCACATGCATACAAATGACTAGAAGTCCTCATTAAAACGCAGAGACTAATTCAGTAGGGCCGAGGTGGGGTCTCGGACTCTCCATCTCTGAAATGTACCCAGGTGGAGCTGACAGAAAAAAATACAGGACACCCAGGTGAATTTGAATTTCAGATACTCAATGAAAAACATACATCCTTCTTCCATGTATATCTGAAATTTAAAATTATCCTGTTGTCTTGTGTTTTTATTTGCTGAACTTGGTCACTCTATTCCCAAGATATGTGAATACTCCTGGACCAGGGCTATACACTGAAGAGCAACCTTCTGGAATTCATATGCCTTCAGAGAACAGGCAGGGGAGCATAAAATGGTGAAGCCACCAGACTTAGTATATTAGAGAGTGATATGGTTTGCCTCTGTGTCCCCACCCAAACCTCACCTTGAATTGTAATAATCTCCATGTGTCATGGCGGGGACCCAATGAAAGGTAATTGAATGAACGGGGTTGGATTTTCCCATGTTGTTCTCATAATAGTAAATAAGTTTCACATAATCTGATGGTTTTCAACAAATACGTTTCAACAAATGATACTGGAACAATTGTACTTCCATATGCCAAAAAATAGACAAAGATTATAAAGCTTTTACACAAATTAACTCAAAGTGGATCATGGGCCTGAATGTAAAGCAAATTACTGTAAAGTATGTATAAGAAAACATAGGAGAAAATCTAGATGGCCTCGGGTTTGGAAGCATGATATATGTAAGGAAAAAATTAATAAGTTGCAGTTAATTAAAATTTAAACATCTGATCTGCAAATTACAGTGTTTCAGAAATGAAAATCAAGCCATAGACTGGGAGAAAATATTTACAAAATGAATATATAATACTGGACTTGTATCTAAAATATACAATGCTTAAAATTTAATAAGAAAATAACTCATTTAAAAAATGGGCAAAAGATCTGAACAGACATCTCATTAAAGATGATATATAGCTGGCAGATAATCAGGAGACAACAGTCAATATCATCTTTCATCAGGGAACTTCATATTTAAGATAATGACACATTTATGCACATCTATTAGAATGTCTAAAATAAAAAATACTGACAATACCCCTTAATAGCCAGGATTTAGAGCAATAGTAACTCTCATTCATTTCTAGTGGGAATGCAATATGGTACAACCACAGTGGAAGGCAGTCTGGTGATTTTTTTAAAAAGCTAAACATTACCTGCCATTCAATCCAGCAATCAAGCTCCTAGGGACTTATTCAATAGATTTGAAAACCTATGCACACACAAAACTTGCATGCATGCAGATGTTTCTAGCAGTTTTAATCAGAATCATTAAGAACTAGAAACAACCAATATACCCTTCAATTGGTCAAAGAACAAACTCTTGTACATTTATAAAAGGCAGTATTCACTAATAAAAAGTGAGCTATCAAGCTGTGAAAACAGATATATAGCATCTTCAATCACATTACCCATTAAAATCAGTCAAACTGAAAAGGCTGCATTATTATATGATTCCCATTTTCTGACACTCTGGAAAAGTTAGAGATAAAAAGATCAGCAGTTTTCATGGGACTGGAAGAGGTGAGGAGGGACACCAATGTGTTCACATATGGGGATTATTTAAGGCAGTGAAATTCTTCCACATGATAAGTGCAATGATGGATAGAGGGCATTATGCATTCATTAAAACCCATATGTCTTTACAGCACACAGTTGATCTTAATGTATGCAAATTTTAAAAATATTAGAAGGTAAGAGGATCCTAGAAGGGAAGGCAGAATGTAACAAGAGAATCTGTCTCTATTACAAATGTATGAAACAACGTGACAAAGGCAGTGAGGAAAAAGGTACCTACCTACATTAACTTTGGAAGTGAGTGGAGACTGGTAAGACTAAAAGCAAAAACAACTGTACATAAGCACCGTTATTACGGTTGGCAAAATGATTTCCTACGTGGCTACAGTTAACAATTCCAATATTCCTATACTATATGCTGGTATTGAATTACTAATTAAATGCATGTGGAAAATAGGAATCTGCTTTCTCACTTTCACTGTGAAAGTTTACAGATAAAGCAGAGGCTAAAATGATCCATGTGATCATGTATCAGAGTTCAAGACATCATCAGTAGAAACTCATCAGTACCAAGTCATCAGTACAAACTTACCTGTACAGATGATTATATATGGAAATATTTATAAATGTTTTTATAAAAAGGTTGTAGGCATATGTCACTCCTTTTCTAGAAGCTGAGGGGCCTATAATCAATGATACTCTATTAAAAATGAGTGCACTTAATGACTAGGTCTTGTTTTCAATTATCAGACTCCACTAGACCCAGGGTTCCTTGGAGAACTATCTGGTTCTAGGACTGAAGGGAATTCACAAGATGAGTCTAGAGTGTCTTGCAGTGCCAGAAAGGAAGAAATTGCTCAGCACACACATAGTGCCAGTGGTAAGTCAAGGGACACAAGATCGATGGCAAGGACTTCCAGTCGTCAAAGAGGCACAATTTAACAATGAAATAAATAAAATCGTAGGATTATAACTTAAAGTGTAAAACATATATCCAGGAGTCCATACAGGTATAAATAAATGACCCAATTAATTAATAGGTGAAAAAAGAAAAACTCCGAATGAAGTAAGATTCCAAATAACTTTCGTAGCTCTTCCCTCAATGAGATGGAGCACACGTCTCCACTAATGAATGTTGGGGCCGCACATGGTAATTTTCTTTGAAGAGAATGGTATAGAAACAGAAGAGAAACTTTATAGTAGAAATAACTGACAGGGCCGTGGCTTGGTGGCCAAGGTCAATGTCAACATTGATAAGTAATATACATAATATGTACCTTTAGTCCTTTGGGTATATACCCAGTAATGGGATGGCTGGGTCAAATGGTATTTCTAGTTCCAGATCCCTGAGGAATCGCCACACTGACTTCCACAATGGTTGAACTAGTTTACAGTCCCACCAACAGTGTAAAAGTGTTCCTATTTCTCCACATCCTCTCCAGCACCTGTTGTTTCCTGATTTTTTAATGATGGCCATTCTAACTGGTGTGAGATGGTATCTCACTGTGGTTTTGATTTGCATTTCTCTGATGGCCAGTGATGATGAGCATTTCTTCATGTGTTTTTTGGCTGCCAAAGGACTATAAATCATGCTGCTATAAAGACACATGCACACCTATGTTTATTGCGGCACTATTCACAATAGCAAAGACTTGGAACCAACCCAAATGTCCAACAACCATAGACTGGATTAAGAAAATGTGGCACATATACACCATGGAATACTATGCAGCCATAAAACTGAAATGAGTTCATGTCCTTTGTAGGGACATGGATGAAACTGAAAACACATCATTCCTCAAATGACCCTTCTCGCAAAGACAAAAAAACAAACAACCATGTCCTCACTCCGTAGGTGGGAATTGAACAATGAGAACTCATGGACACAGGAGAGGGAACATCACACTCCCGGGGACTGTTGTGGGGTGGGGGAGGGGGGAGGGACAGCATTAGGAGATATACCTAATGCTAAATGACGAGTTAATGGGTGCAGAAAATCAACATGGCACATGGATACATATGTAACAAACCTGCACATTGTGCACATGTACCCTAAAACCTAAAGTATAAGAAAAAAAAAAATATGTACCTTTGATTTAAAGAGACAAAAGTGGCAATTTAACTCTGTGATTTTCCTCCCAAACGACCATAACCACAGGCTATGAGGAGGAAAACACCAAACAAATCTCAATTTGATGGATTTCTACAACATACCAGATCCGCAGTTCTCAAATAGTTGTCATCAAAATAGTGAAAGCCTGAGAAAATCCCACAGGCAAGAGGACCCTAAGAAGATACGGCAACTAACTGCAGTGTGATGCTTTGGGTGAAATCCCAGAAGGTGTGAGTTAAGCAAGGACTAAGGGAATCTCAATTAAGTATGGACTTTAGTTGAAAACAATATATTATTATTGGACTACTCATTGGAACAAATGTGCCACACCAATGTAAAATGTAACTGTTAAGAAAAACCAGGTGGGAGCACCTGGGAACTCTCTGTATTATCTGTAACTTTTCTGGAAATCTAAAACTGTTCTAAAATTAAAAAGTTCATTTAAAGAAATAATCCCAAATATATTTTTTCCCTGTGAAAATCAAGACTAACTGGTAAAAGGTAAACATTGACTTTTTCAAACCCTTCTTCTACCTTTGAGAATCGTATTGAGGGAAGCAAGTAAATCAATCTCTCTTTCTGCTCCTTCTGTTAGGTTTTCCTTACAATGGCTTCCATAATACCCTAGAAGAGTACTAGGGTCCATGCTGTGATAACCCACATACATAATTACTCCTCAATTCAATTAAGATGCTTAGAATTTTTAATAGCCTTCATCCTCTGGTGTGGATTGAATTTATCTTCAAGAATCCTTTGGATAAGGCAAAGCCTGTAGAGAGAGAAATGCTCAGCAGCTATCTTGTGCTCATGGAAGAAAGTCCAGGAGAGCTCCAAGAGCCACAAACCCGGGAGCTCATGCATCCAAACCAACTCCAGCAACTGATGCTCCCAGGCTCATTGTCATGAAAGCACAAAAATAAACACTTTTTTGGTTGTATGACCTTAACTGACTGAATGAAATACTTAACTCCTGTATACATCTGAATCATCATTTCAAACCACCAGGAAGTTTATACAGCTCTCTGGCCTACATGTCTCTCCTGCCCAGGATGCCTTGCTCTTGCTGTTTCTTGACTGAAACATATTTGTTTGGAGTGTTTACCTGACGAACACCTGATGCCCTTTGAAGTCAGCTTCATAGGAATGCTGGCTCTCACCTTTGTCCCACACCACTCTTAACAGACTGTTATCTCAGCACCTGCCATGATTAATCTCACGGACATCCTCGATAACCTCCCCTACTAGTCATATGTTTATAAAGGTCAAGTAATTTTACTTATTATTTTAACTACACTGTCTAATATATGACATGAAGGCAACCCTAACATATATATTGGCTAAATTAATGAAGGAAATAAAGAATACATGTGCTTATATTTGTACTTATTTTTCTGTTTTCTGTCTATTCAAATACTATTGAGAATAGAATAATGAAAGTGTTATCCATTCCATACATCACTTTTTTGTGTGATAGGGTTGTGTGGAATGCATCGGTGTGCATGCACCAGTGTGAACATAGCTCACTTCAGTCTTGAGCTCCTGGACTCAAGCAATTCTCCTGCATCACCCTCCAAAGTAGCTAGAACTATAGGTGTGCACCTCCACATACGGCGAATCAAAACAAAATTGGTAGAGGTGGGGGTCTTGCTATGTTACCCAGGCTGGTTTGGAACTCTTGGCCTTAAGCCATCTTCCTGCCTCAGTCTCCCAAAGCACAGGGATCACAAGCATGAATCACCAGACAGCCTGGTACACCAATTTTAACAGAAAGATGAGCTGATTTTTATTTTAGCCCTTATGCTAATTTTGCTTAGCATGTAGATGTGTCTAACACATGCATGCATACAGACACACCCCAACCTAGCAATAAACAAAATGAATATACCTTAGTGCTTAACGTGTTCACAAACATTTTCAATATTTTCAGAAGGATGGCAATAGCACTTATCTTCTTGGGTCTATTTGCTTACAAATTCATTCATTATAGAAAGAATGATTCTGTCATATTTAATCTGTAGCTTCTCTAAACATAGACATGTAAATTTTGAGGAATGCATTGATTTCAATAAGCTTCTATGAGAACCAATAATTTGGATGTCTCATGGAGCTCATTAAATGTGATGTTTGCACACTTCAAACCTCATTCTCACAAAGCTTCAGCAACAAAAACTCCTAAACCAAGTAAAAATATTTTTTATAAATGTTCCACTTATTTCAAATAATATTTGACTTAAAAAGCTACAATTTGTTAGAAGAATTCTGACATTTAGATTTTCTCATAATGTAATTGGATCTGTTTGCCCAACATTTTATTACTTAGCAGCATTTTAAAATAGATTTTGTACAGTGTACCTATTGCATTCCACTAGACTTTTTAAAATATGTGCAATCAAACCTAGTTAACTTCCCTTGAAAATGTATAAGTTTTAAATACACCAATTATCAAAAACACATCACTAAATCTGAACAGTAATACAATTTCCTGACCTAAACAACGTTTAAAGGCTAAGTGACCAGCTGTAAATGTTAAGTCAAAACAGAAATAAAAATGAGAATCTTTTACTGCATTTTAAAAGGACATCTTTCATGAAGTTTTAGATATTAAGCTAGCTTCTTATCAGTCTCTAGAATGATCACCTTTGAGTGATATATACTTTTGGTTCAGCTACGTATTTGAAATAATTTTAAAAGCTATGATATCTTTTTAAGTAGCTATAATTTTAATGTGTAGTCCATCAAATTTATCAACATGAATTAAGCAAGAGCTACACCAACCTATTGTGATATTTTACATCTTGCGATACGTATCAATATTGATAATATCAGTATCAAAGAGTTATGTAAGATTTTCATAAATTAACTGCAAGTGCAAAAGGCAATCCAAGTGAAGACACCTCTTGGACTACGATTTTACAAAGCTACAGTGACTGCACAGGAACAGAGCTTCTCAGTTAAGACTCAAGAGTGGCTGAGAAAGAACGCCATGTGGGTACCACCCAAAGGTAGACTATCCTTCAATTTCAAACAGTAAAGGAGTATCCAGCCACAAAGATATTCTAGCATTGAAGCAAGAATTACAATAGGTAACTAATGTCAGAAACAAGTGTGATCATGATTTTCAATGAAAGGTTTGTGTCTTCAGCCACCAACCACGCTCCATGAGCTTCAAGTAGGAAGAATTCCACAAGCACAGTTGACCTGGAGGAATTGCTTTCAAGTATGAATGTCCTAAAACTTCCTGAAGCTCCATAAAAACTTCAAATGTGACTGGCACTTATGTGCAAAGACGTGTATAACTTGTAAAACAATCGATTTTCTTAAAGTGTAAGGATGGAACAATTTTTTAAAAAATCCTCTACACAAGTTAACGATATAACGATGAAAATGATCATAAGAAAGTCTGGTTACCAAAAAAGTTAAGTAATTCCTGTAAAGTCCCCTCAGTACAGAAATTTCCTTAAAAATATGAATATATGTGCATTCAGATTTAAGTCTGAAATGATATAGCTCATAGGTATTAAGTTGTCATTATTAGTTGTCGAAATTAATATTGATTTTATTTCCATGGTTTTGCTTACCTGTCTCTTGTTTATATTTATTCATATAACATTTTAAATGATTAAAAATAAATCTTATATAAAAAAAATTAAAGAAGACTATTTTTGCATCATTCAAAAGACCCACTAGAATTACTTTAAAGATCTTCTTTAGCATATTGAAATTATGTTTTGGTACCTAATATTTGAATTACATAAGATTCCTCCAAGGAAGATGGATTAGGGCTAGATTTTGTGGGTGAATATGCCTCTTACATAATTGAAGATTCACAATTTAAAGGTCAAATTATTTCCCACTCAGATGGAAATCTCTTTAAATGTAATAGTACTAGCCCCTTATCTGTTGTCCAAATTATTAAAAAATGGACGCTTTGTTCTCATTGTGGATATTATTCTCTTGCATTATAATATGAAGACCCTTAAAGGCAAGTGTGGAGACTGTATCTGGCACTGGTGAATGCTACTGCTCTAAATGGCTTCTAAGTGAAAGAGATTGTGCTGTCTGCCCAGTCTACATCCTTTGCAGGCTTATTGAGCCATGTCTCGA
This sequence comes from Hylobates moloch, assembly GCF_009828535.3. Taxonomy (NCBI): domain Eukaryota; kingdom Metazoa; phylum Chordata; class Mammalia; order Primates; family Hylobatidae; genus Hylobates; species Hylobates moloch. Next base: position 122,597,069 of record NW_026652283.1, read on the forward strand.
CATCCTGGACCTACTTAGGGTATCTGGGTCCTAGTGGTAGGTACACTGGCTGTTTGAAAATATAAGTAACCAAAAGATTTTAGAATAATTTATGCCAAAATGATAGCACACAACTGTCACAAGAGCTGCCAGAAATGATGCAGACACACAAACATCTGACTCACACAGACACAGAAAAAGAAACTCGCCCCTTTCTCTCCATACATTTAGAGAAGGACTCATTTTTCATACTGAAGACTCAAAGCAGAATATCCAATCATCTCCATTTTGCATGTGAGAGAGAGAGTTACCCACTCAAATTTCTAAGGATATCTATTCTAATTTTCTCCAGGGCCCCACAATTTTGCTAAACACAAGACCTCATAGCTATCAATTCCAGCAGAGAAGGAAGGCATGGTAACTTAAAGACAATTTACTACCCAAGAAAACCTGTGCATGAACGCAGCACAGATACCACCAAAGGCGCTTCACGTCTTATCTCCACAGAGGTTCCATTGGCACAAAGGTCTCTCTGATCTCGAGTGTGTGACCACCTCATACCTACCACTGATGCTCAAAACTAATTGGTTAATAATGATAATCCGTTATCAACATTTTCCCAACTCTCCATAGTAATAAAGTACAAAATCCAATCAATAAAATCAAATATACAGAACTTCTGGTACCATTTTGGGTCAAATAGCAACCACCATGTATTTAGAAAGTAATCAGGAGGATGAATTTGGATGTGGGAGATGAGTTTCCCCTCCTTCCTTTTGTGGATAGAATCATGGTTCACAAAAGGTAGAGACTGGTAAGGGCAGTAGAAACACTAAAAAAAAAAAATTGATGTTAGCCATAAGGCCCTTGAAAAATTTAGAGTTATGCACATTTAAAAGTAATTTTGAACATTAATTATAATCTTTGTCATTAAAAAACCTTCAAAAATGCATTAATTTGATATTCAGTGCGTAAGTGGATACCTAGTGGAAGGGTTTGGTTTCAGTAGAAAATTTTCTAAATGTATTGGTGAGGAAGGGTAGGACTCAGGTCTGCCCAGCAGCGACACAGCACGTTGAACTGCTCCTTCCATAATCAAAACATTTATTCTGTGAAGGCTGTGCTCACAATGACATAGCTATGAAAGAAATGTCTTCAGAATGCTTACTGTAAGCCTCTAAATCCTTCTTAATGTCTGATTTCTATCATGAGCTAAAAATTTAATTACTTACAAAAAATAAAAGATGAAAAGCCTTTTCGAAGATTAAAATCTCTCTTTTTTTATCTTGCCCTCCTACCTGGCCTTTAGCTTTACGAATTGATGATTTTACCTGTATAGCCAAGGTTAAGTTAAAAGTGGAAGGCAAATGTGCCCTACTTGGACAAAGTTCTAGTTTTTTCTCTATTGTTTTCGTGTTGGATTCAGTTAACTATCTACTTTTACTCTCAACAGTGCTCTGGTTTGAGTGATAAACTAGATGGTTACTTAATGTACAGGGTAAGAGTCTTAGATATATTTGGTAAAAGCTTAATAAAAATACTTAAACTTACCAAACCTTCAAGGCTACTATCCATCAGATTAAGATTCTTACTAGTTTAGGTGAAAAATGATACCACAGCAAAATCACAAGCTTTATTAGCAGAGAAAGCAGCACAGTTTCCTCTTCTCCAACAAGCTGGTTCATATTAACAAGAGACCTCTCTGTTTTCTTATATGGTAAGTGCAGATTAAACTAAAATCTGCAAAGGAGTTTGCATATTTAGTATGTATGGATTCTAGAGATCCTTTTGAGATGAGCTTAGCCTGGGAAAACCTGGGACAGAATGTCAAGTAGATTGAGATTTTCTCTTCCAGAATAAGCTTCTGGGTGCATTCCAGAAATATTGCTATATAATCTCTGAATGTTGACGCAGAGACACGAATACTTCCTGTGTTAGGAGGTGGCCTAGTTAAATCTGGCTTCATTGACTGTAATCTGAGGCTTTAGGGGAGAACGTCACTCAATGTAATGACTGATTTAAAATGGTGACTGACTGCATTGTTCTGCTTATCAACTTTCTGATTCTGAAGGAAATTAGGTTGTTTAACAAAACTACACAAAATTTCTGTTGGAATACTACGCAGTCATCAAAGAAATAAGATCATGTCCTTTGCAGGGACATGGATGAAGCTGGAAGCCATTATCCACAGGAACAGAAAACCAAACACCGCATGTTCTCACTTATAAGTGGGAGCTGAACAGTGATAACACATGGACACAGGGAGGGGAACAACACACACTGGGGGTTGTTGGGGGGTGGGAGAAGGGAGAACATTAGGAAAAATAGCTACTGCATGCTGGGATTAACATCTAGGCGATGGGTTGATAGGTGCAACCAACCACCACGGCACGCATTTACCTATGTTACAAACCTGCACATCCTGCCCACGTACCCCAGAACTGAAATTTTTTTTAAAAAAGAGAGATGTTCTGGTGTTGTCCTCATAGGTGAAATTTCTGCATTGTTAAGGTACATAATGACGCACTGTAGACTACTCTCCAAAATATTCACACGTGTTTACATAAAAATACGTATCATTTTCCTCGGGGTGCCATAACAAAACATGAAAAACTGAGCGGTTTAAATAACAGAAACTTGTTGCCTCACAGTCCTGAATGCTAGACATACACGATGAAGGTGTTGGCCGGGCCAGGGTCCCTCTGGCTTTGGGAGGGAATCTTCCTGTGGTTAACCGTAGCCTCTGGTGTTAGTCAGCAACTCTTGGCATTTTTTGGCTTGTAGATGCATCCGTCCAGTCACATGTCCAGCTTCTCGCTGTCTCTTCACATTGTCTTCCCTCTATGCATTGTATGTTTCCAGATTTCTGCTTTTTATAGACACTGGTCATATTGGAACAGGGCTCACTCTAATCCTCTCATCTTAATTCGCTAACAATTAGCAATACAGGAAACTTCTCTTCCTCAAAATCCACACCACTACTTGTTATTTTCTAGCATTTTTTTTAATCCTGTGGGTGTCTCATTTTTCTTTTAGCTCTTTTTCATTGCAGTTGAATATCTCTCCAATGACATCCTAGACATAACAACTTTCTATGGAGTTTTCAGGCAACTTCTTTTGATTGACAGTGCTCCTTATAGATTCTAGATATTAATTTATTGTTGACATCCATTGTTGTAAATCTCTTCTCCCAATCAATTACCTCCATCTTACCTTTGTACACAAAGCCTATTGTTGAACAAAAATGCTTAATTTTGCTGTATTTAACTCCAATGATGTATTCACCTATGTTTTAAGATTTTTTTTAAGGCTAAGAAATTTGCCCTTAGCAAGCGGTTATAAAGAAATATTTTTAACATTTTCTCCTCTTAGTTTCAGTTTTATATTTAATGTTTTAGTCACCAGTTTGTTGAGATTTATTTTGAGCAGGTATGATGTAGAGATTCAAGATTAAAATGTGCTTTGGTGAGCTAGTTTCCCAGTAAGACCTACCATGGTACTTGTCATTTCTTCAATGGTTTGGGCTGCCATTCAATTCATAGACCAAGTCCTCCTGCATCCAAGTCTCTTTCTTAGAACTTCCAATTTCATTCCATTAACTTATCTGTTTCTGAAATTTACTATACACTGTGTTTTTCTCACAGCATTTTATATATCAATATTTGGTAGAGGAATTTTAGCTCCCTTGGCCTTATTTTTCAACTATTCTTATGTATTTTAAGATGCAGATTGTACAAAAATACAAATTGTAGGATCATATGGATATGAAGGTCATTCTTCAACTCCCCTAGAAAAACACACTACAGAAATTTTCATGGCAATTTCATTGAAAAGTTATTATGAATGCAATTGCCTTTCATCATATTTTTAACAGAATTTTAATTTTCCCCATAAATTTCTAGTGGATGCTCCATGAAGTCAACTTCTAGCTATTTTTGTGGCTTTTGGTTATTTACTTTCCAATGCATTTTTCAGGATGTTACTGCTAGGTCTTTTTGTAAATTAATCACATATCTATAAATTTTGCCAAATTATTCTTAGTTTTGTAATAGCTTATCTCTTAATATTCTGCTAATTATATGAAATTTCCAAACCAGATAATTATATGCTGTGGAAATTATGATATACCTATATTCTTTTTTTCACTTTTAAAAACATTTGTGCGCCTTATTGCTCTGCCTAGAACTTACTATTCTACATTGAATATTCTCTTGCCTTTACTCTTAGACATATCTGTGACTTGTTATTGAAAATTTCATGACAATACTGAGTATAAAAGTTCTACATCACATATGCTCTTTGCTATTGGATAGTCTGGTGCTCTACGTAATTTTTTTTTTCTTTTGAGATGGAGTATCACCCTATCGCCCAGGCTAGAGTGCAATGGCACGATGTTGGCTCACTGCAACCTCCATCTCCTAGGTTCAAGTGATTAATTATCCTGCCTCAACCTCCTGAGTAGCTGGGATTACAGGCACAAGCTATCACACTTGGCTAATTTTTTTGTATCTTTAATAGAGACAGGGTTTTACCATGTTGGCCAAGCTGGTCTCAAACTCCTGACCTCATCATCCACTCACCTCGGCCTCCCAAAGTGCTGGAATTACAGGTGTGAGCCACCACACCCGGCCTATAGAATATTAAATAGGCTTTTATTTTTAATTTTTGAGAATTTCTCAGAGTTAATTTCTGAGAAATTTATTTTTAATTTCTGGGGAAATCTCTTAATTTCTGAGAATCAGTGGGTGAATTGTATCATTCTTTTTAGCACATACCAAGACAGTTGGATCATTTAAAAAAAATTAATGTGGTAAATTATATTATAGTATTTTCTGATTTCTAATTAATTTCACTTAGTCATTTTAGTCATCTTTTGTAATCATGTATCCTATATTTTAAATAAATTTGAGTCCATTATAAGCATTATTATTGTCATAAATTACTTTTGCTTCTTTTTACTACTCAAGTTCCATGGAAAGGAAGAATAAATACTCCCAATAACATTAAGATCTCAACAGATTATTATGGTCTTATTCTTTCTTAAACTCTTTTCTAAGTCATCTTTCCTTTCAGTGATGAGCTATTGTAGTTTCTTAAATTATTAAATTTTTCCACTGGCCAAACATGAGCTTCTTAATAGAATGGTAGCTCAGTCCCAAACGCTTAGGAAAAGGACTTATATTCAGTGTCTAAGTCCTCACTAATGTTGTGAATATTTGCCTCTTCCCCCCAATCCTGAGGACATCTCAAAGAAATAATCGTTTGCCAAAAGGCAATTGGAAAATTGTGATTTCTAAATTGGCTATTTCTATGCAAAGTGTTTTGGCCTTTTTAGGAGGTGCTGTATTAGAACTTTCTAATTAACTTCAATTTGCAAATCATAGTTGACTAATTTGCAAATTCTATGTATTAATGTGAGTCAAGAATAGTTAATATTAAGTGTTGTCTAATCAAGTTACAAAAATAATAGGAGAATCATCAGTTTGGTGTTCATTAATACAAAGAACACTTGGAACGCAGTGTGGTCTCTGAGCAAAACAATAAATGAGCACACTCATGCATACCAAAGAAGAAACAGAAAATCCAAACTCTCATCTCAATAAATTGCTCTTAGGAAATCGTTTTAAGCCTGATAAAAGTCCTATACAGGTTCACATACTAACAGTGACATTCTGCGGCCATTTTTACAATATTTTAGCTCAACTGTCTCATAACAGTCTATAATACTTTCACCTCTATTATCAAAATGCCTACGATGTGTTTTTCATTCGACACATTTTATACATTTAAATAGCAAAATTTTCTAGGGTGTATTAGTCCATTCTTACGTTGCTATAAAGAACTGCCCGAGACTGAGTAATTCATAAGGAAAAGAGGTTTAATTGACTCATAGTTCCGCATGGCTGGAGAAGCCTCAGGGAACTTACAATCATGGCAGAAGGCACCTCTTCACAGGGCAGGAGACAGAATGAGTGCCCAGCAAAGGGGGAAAGCCCTTTATAAAACCATCAGATCTCATGAGAACTCATCCAGTATCATGAGAACAGCATGGGGGGACCCCCACCATGATCTAATCCCCTACCACGAGGTCCCTCCCCCAACACATGGGGATTACAATTCATATTACAATTTAACATGAGATTTGGGTGGGGACACAGAGTCAGACCATAGGGAAATAAGTAGGATTATCCATTCACTCAACATTTACTTACTGAATGAGTAATATATTAATATCTGATAGTTACAGTGTTAGGAATTAGAGAGTATACAATACTTGTGAAATTTTGCTCTATGTTTTTAGTGTGTTTATCACCTCCACTGGATTGTAAAATCTTTGAAGACTGAGGCTCTATTTTTTGCTTTATTTTACTCTTGTGGATATATTCAAGTTCTGGCACAACTTTGGAATAAGATAAGGGCACAACAAATGCATATTGAAAAGATAATGAATGAAAGAATGGAAGATGTATTAAGATACAGTTGGATAAGAACCCCAGTGACATTGTAGTGAGGAATTAGGCAGAAAAAAGGTAAGCTGAAAAATGAGTAAGCTATAAACTATGGATATGGAGAGGAAAATAGAAAGCACACTTTTAATCAGATTTCAAATTTCCCTGACTAAATTACAGTTCCTTAATTCTGAGCTTGCAAAAAACTATCCGATTCTGTCAACTAATGTATAATCCAAATAGATGTCTGAGGTTACAACAATATTAACTTTATCAGAGTTTATTGTACAACGTAGAATTTTTGGAAACCACTGAATTTTCAATATTTAATATTCATGAGGATTTTAATTAGTTTGAAAGCTGTCCAGTGCGTGATCACTAAAACTACACTCCATCCTGAATTAAAATTTTTGCACTTTCATTAAAATTAGCAGTTGGAGAGAAACTGTTTTTAATTAAAGGGCAAAAACTACCAATATCCATTTTTAAACAAGAAATCTTTAGAAGATATGGAAAACTCTACTCTAGAAACCTTTTTCAGAAACAATGACAGAGGTATAGTAAATTGTACACTTAGTTTCAACAGCACCATCTGTTGGGGAGCTGAAACAATGTCAGCCATTAGTGTTAGGTGGGTATAATCATTTTTCTAATTGTTTACTAATTAAAAAAAGATTGTAAAAATGTCTTTAGGAATTAACATGCATCATCTAATTGGAAGCCATGGCAATTGGTTCAACTATTTTAAGCAGTGTTAGATTGAGAGAAAATCATCAGGAAAGATACAATGAGTGGAAGGAAGCATATTGATTTTAAGGACAATTGTGCTTTCAAGGGCTTATCTCGTTGTCCCTGAAAACCGTCGGACTTCAGATTCACTGCATTAGCACTCCCACCTCCCTTATGGCTGCCTTCTCTGGGTCTGGATACGAGGAATGGCACCCAAAAGAAACACATGGACCTCAGAATTCAACGTACTGTACTAAAAATGTACTGTTTCTTTTAGCCTACTTACTGAATTTACTTTCTTGGTCAATTTTCTTTGAGCTTCAGCTCTTTTCCATGTGTCCTCATTAAATGAGGCGTTAAGAATTAGATAATATTCTGGGCATTATCTTTATATCAATTTAATTTAAGGTTGTAATGAATTTTGGCGGCGATGTCAAAAGCTTCTACCCTTTTTGACATGCAAATTGATAGCCAAAAATATCTTATCCAAGAATTGTAAGGTTGATTTTTATTGAACAGTTGTAAATTTATCATTGTTAAGAGATTTCTTAAATTCATTTTCAATCAATATATTAACTGTGGGTTACTGATACTATATTATTGAACTATGCATCCTTATATGCCATTAATAATAGTACTAAAAAGAACAGATATATTGTTTAGTAATACATGTAGAGAATTCTAAGTTGCTACTACCAATTAATTCTTTGGCTGTTTTGAGTTACTAAAACCTATTAAAAGTTTAAACATGCCATATCCAGCAAGGAAGGGCCAAAGACAGCTTCCAATGCAGGTCTCAGAGGGAATGTGGCCCTGCTGACACCTTGATTTCAGGCTTCTACCCTCCAGAATGAGGACAATAAATTTCTGTTTGCCACTCAGTTTGCAGTACTTTGTTGCAACATCCCTATGGATTAATGCATCCATGAAGCCTAAGAAGTACATTTCTTATGTTTAAAATTGTGACTAATTCCAGTTTCTTTATGACCACTATTATGACGGTTGCTGCTTTACTATAAAGAAAATGTTCATGTAATGCATTTTAATAGGTGTTAAATCAGTTAATCCTCACAATAGCCCAGTTGAGGAAAGACTGACATCTCAGTTGACAGGGAAGAAAATGGTAGAAGGGTTTAAAATGTCTCAAGTTACCGTAGTAGTAAGTGACAGACCAAATTTAAATATGGGCCATCTGTATAAAATTATATATTCTTCATCATTAGACTAAAAGGGTTTATAGAAAATTTGCCAGATGCAACTAATAAAATCAATAGTTTTACAATGCAATGACACTAAATAGCTTCAAAAGACAAAATGAAGATGATATTCTAACAGAAAACAAATACACATAACTCAAAGTCTAAAAGACACAGATCCATGTGAAAAATTTATAAAATTTAATTGAGATGATACATAATCTAGATAATGGAGTGGTATCCAGTTTTCTTCAATAATTAGCAATTTGATTAACAAGTTATTTTAAAATTTTCAGGGAATGAAACTAAAATTAGCTGAGGTAATTTTCAACATAAAAGGCAATTACTTAGAACCTATATTATACTCATGTAAAATTATAAAATCTTAACCAGAAATCTAGTAAAAATATGGCAGTTTTGTGCTTCTGTAGGAATATGTGAATCAATGAACAAAAAGTTCATAAAGAGATATAAATGTCTTTAAAACTCTATCTGAAAAAGTTTGTGTTTCGATTCATTGAAGAAATAAAAATGTGTTCAGGAGATGATTGAGGACTTCAAACCATACATCCTACATACCAAAGGGATAAAATATGTACATATAAGAAAGGAAACTTTATCATTAAAGAAAAAATAAAGGAACTTTAATCTATAATTCTGAAACCTCTGTAACTAAGAAACTAAAATGAGAAAGTAAATATAATAGATGTAAACAAGAATAAAGATTATGATGCATGTTTAAAATGTCTCTAGGAATCCAGGTATATTTTCCCACTCCATTGAAGAATATAAAGAAAATTAGATTGTCACAAATTAATCCTAGAAACCCCATTGTGCCTTGAAGCAATGTCTTTGATTTTTTAAATATTTACAGGCAACAAGTTAAATATTTTACTAGAATATGAGTTCAATAAGTGTATGTATTTGTGATGGCAAATATTTAAATTCAGAGTACTATAAGAAACTAGATAAATTTTCAAAAGTTTATATGACTTTGATTCAAAAACAGCAACTCAAAAATGAAACAATAGAGGTTTCCCTATGAGCTTACAGAATCAGCATCCAAGTTTCTGCAACCCAGGGTACTTAGCTATGTTCTTTGAAGCATGCTATCAAAAGGGCAGTCACTGCTTTAATTTATGAAGATTTTCCAGACTTATTTTGGACTTCAATTACCAATCAACTGGTTCCTGCTGGCCTTTGTGAAAATTAACTCAGAATCAAATGAAATCTCTGAAGAAATCTTTATAAGGACATCTGCCTGTTGCCAACAGCAAGCTTGGGCCACAGGGAAGCCATGAAAAGGTGAAGAGCACAAGCTGAGTGAAGCATCTCAGCCCTGTGATATTAATAGAATTTTGATCGAGGTTCATTTGCACTATCCTGGGCAAAGCCAGATTGAGGCTTCTTCCTACTCAGCTGGTTTCGTTCAGTGGACTTCATAGCTGGGGTGTCTCAGGCCCTGTCTTCCTTTTTGTTAAAACCAATTCTAATTTAGGAACCCTAATTAAACCTTTTCCACAAAGTATTCAACAACTGGACATGTCTCGCAGCGCTTACCTCTCAGGGCTAACACTTTACTTCCCACATGGTATTGCTTATTTATTCTCACATATTGCATTCAAGTTCTATTGCTTGTGTAGTATCTGTTTTTCTCAAGTAAAAGTTACTTGAGGACAGAGATCAAACCTTTTATTTATTCTGTATCTCTGGAGAATACTAACAATAAAAAAAAAAACTAAACCTAAATACAATTCTTGGGAACAAAAAGAGCAAAGTGAATCACCAATTCAGTGACTAGCTGAAACCAGAACATGCTTTTTGGGTCATGAGAGTCTTTTCTGGGCTTATTAAATAAAGACAGAGATAAAGCAGTCGAAAGTTTCATTGGCTTATGATCAGGGAGCAGGCATTACCTGATTGTCTCTTCAGTGGGTAACCCTGGGAATATGCACCATTCCAGTCTCTACGAGCTGAGCGTAGTGAAAGGTCTGATGATGGCTTCATAGCTACATACATTCATCTCACCACAGCTGAGAAACGAGTGATTTTTAAATAACTAATTTGGAAGCTATGGAAGCTATTTAAATCCTACCAGTTTACACAGCTGAAAAATAATGAGACAAAGTGATGTGAATATGCAGGAAGGGCATTGATTGCAGCCCATGAGTGAAGGCCCTGAGCATTCCGAGCGGAACATGACTGGATTTCCAGTCTCACTTGCTTTGCTGTAGTTAAGTAGGCAGAAAAGAAAAGTAGAAAACAAGGTGATTTGGAAATAAGGGTGAATGCTTCATGGAGACATCCTGAAAACCGTAAGATCCTAATGACTGTCAGAAAGGACTCATGGCCAGACACCTTATATTAACAGCAGACACGCTGGGATATTGACACCAAAAGCAAGAGTAGAGAAAAAAGAATGAAAGTAGCCATCAGAAGTGAATGTTGAGACGCTGGTTTGGGTCATGTTTTTCTCTTTATCATCCTCTCTCTGGTTTTTCATTCTAATCCAATACTCACCCCCTCACGAGCCACACTGAGTGAGTGCCAGTCACTCACCCACATGGGCAATTCTGCGGGTACACTCCTACCTTGCAAATAGATTGATGATGACACACTTCTCCAGAGGTTTCTTCTGATTTCCACCAGGGAAAAGTGAATACCCCTTCGTATCTAGCATGCTTTGCAACCCTTTTTTGCCATCGCTAGTTATCTTAAACCTTTGGGAAATGAAAATAATCTCCTCTTAATCAAAAGATTGAGAATGCCTGCCAGAGGCTGCCGACCCCTCCGATATAAGAAAGAACTTCCTGGCAGGGAAGGTTGTTAAACGTCAAAATGATTTAGCAAAGAAGGTTGTGGAATCAGCTCCCCTGCAAATCCAGGATAAATCATCTCCCTGCAGAACTGTTGACACCAGACGACTTTTGAACAGGCAGGGTAGACTATTCCTAATGCCAAAAACTAACTAGTATGAAAAACTGTCAGTGGTACAAAAGCAAACATGGGATTTCTTCCAGTTCCGAGCAATGGATTTGTCCCTGCAGTTCTCCACATCCAACATAAAAGAAATAAATGGAGTTAAGCCTCAGCCTGACTTAAGCACATTATAAATGATCCTTCCAGACAAACCACTTTCTTACTCAAAGACATTATTTTGTCTTTCATGGATCTTGCCCAATTCCTTAGTCTGTGTGGGCTCCGGGAGCCGCTCAAAGGGATGGAAATTCATCCAATTCTGCCGAACCTCTTAAACAGTCTGTAGAAGTAGTTGGCTCCATCAGGGGTAAAAGAAAACGACATTTTTCATTTCTTTAAGACACTGCTTCTTTTCAGAGTTTTTATGAAACGGAAACAGTCGTTTATTAACTCATCATATGATTAATAAGGAGTAAAATGGGGATCCCAGCCCCTTTTTCCTTTGGAAAATAACAATAAACACCGTACACTCTGGTAGCATCCCAGAAGGCTGAGGAGGAGACAAGCTATCCAAGAACTTGATACAACTTGCCAGACAGGTAGATTTCTAGTTCCAAATGACAATTCAAAAACTGCAGTGATGAACTGCAGGGCAGTTGGAAAGATCCTAGCTCCTATGCTCCCCTAGACCTAAATCATATTTTATCGTTCTGTATCACTTTTGTCTTATTTCTTGAAGAATGCATTTATTGAGGGTACTTGAGAGGAATCTATTAGCTTCATAGATACCAGGGTTCTTCAATCTCTAATTTTTCCCTGCTCTCCTAGCCAGAATGGTGAACAGGCCCCAGACTTCCTTTCTTATAATATCAAGTCAAATCTAAATGAACCAATTTTTTTATTACTTTCTACTGGGACTTAGCTTAGAATCATATATCTCATACAATCTGAAGACACTGATAGTGGGGGAAAAATAAAAAATGGTATCCTGAAGGCTTCTATATTATAGAAGGGATTTCTATCGCAATTTTTGTACATGAGGGTTATGTGAGTTATCTAAGATCACAGAGTAAGTGACAGAGTCAGACTATGTCATCTTTTTTCTTTCAGTCGTAACAGTATATATTAAAGCTCTAAATCATTTCTATTTTATGTGTCCAAAACTTTGGTGTCTTTTAAACATTTTATTTCAAGTATCTGTTGAGTGCTTATTAAGAACAGTGAAGTATTCAAGAAAATAGGATGGTTAACCCAACTGTCAAATATACAATTTCTGGTCTAATTCATGCGATGTTCTCCTACCTTTAATCTATGAATATATTTATAATAACCTATGTATAAGTAATAATTTTTACAGTGGTAGTAACCTTGTTTTATCTAGACAGTCTCTCTTGTACTGTTTTAAACTTTTTAAATTATGTGCTTTTAATTTCTTCTCATTCCTCTGAATTCTGCATTCTTCCAATAAAAGAATCATTGTTTCATTCAAAACACAAAATTGATCATGCCATCCTTTAATTAAAGCTGCCTCTCCATTGCCTACAGCCTAAAATCTGAGTCCCTTGGCATGGACTCCAAGACCCAGCACAATCTGGTTCTACCCCTATTTTCCCACACTCATCCCTCATCATTCCCTTGTTGGCAAAACACTACAAGAAACATTTTATACTTCTCTGAACTCACTAGTCCATTTAAAGACTCTTTGTACAGTCTAGAAAACTCCAGAGTTCACTACCTGGAAAAATTCTTTTATGTTCCAAATCAAATGCTACCTATTTTGTGTTTTTTTTTTTTTTTTGAGACGGAGTCTCGCTCTGTCACCCAGGCTGGAGTGCAGTGGCGCGATCTCGGCTCACTGCAAGCTCCGCCTCCTGGGTTCACGCCATTCTCCCGCCTCAGCCTCTCCGAGTAGCTGGGACTACAGGCGCCCGCCACCACGCCCAGCTAATTTTTTTTTTTTTGTATTTTTAGTAGAGACGGGGTTTCACTGTGGTCTCGATCTCCTGGCCTCGTGATTGGCCCACCTCGGCCTCCCAAAGTGCTGGGATTACAAGCGTGAGCCACCGCGCCTGGCCTAAGCAGTGCTTTTTCATAGCTTTTTTTTTTTTTTTTGACTTCTTTATAGCATTTATTTTTCTCTTTAATACGTTTCCCTTATTGAATTATGGACTTAAAATTATGGACTTAAAATAGTGACCTGTGTAGTAGCGTATGGACTTAAAATAGTGTAAAATAGTGTAGCCTGTCTATGCGAATGTGTGCACACATGGGTAGTATGTCGATGTGGGTATGCACACATGCATGTGTACCCTAAGTACTTAGTAGTGCCAACCTCAGGACAGGCCTCAGTCAAGTTCATTGAATGAAACTGTCGAGATGTGCCACATTTTACAGAATTCTAGCCAATGTCCATTCACCATTTATTTCTTTCGACTGAGATGTCCTTTTATGTCAGCATCTTCATTAAGGATTATCACATTTCTTGCAATTTACTTTTATTTTCTCCACATACATCTTACATTTTTTAAGTTGCAATAACCAAAAATATACACAATTTCTGCAATTATGTACAGGAGAAGAATAATTTTTATGCTCAAATTGGCAAATCTCCGTTTAAAAGGAATGAGACACTGCTAAAAAACACGAAATATCAACATGATCTTTAACAGGAAAAAGATATTCTTAACAAAATTTCTCTTTGAGGGTCAACTTGATGGAGAAAGTGATACAGAACTGATTCAAGACAACCAGAATGATGCGGTGATTTCCAAGTTGGAGAGAAGGGCAAAGAAAGAAATCCCAGAGAGTAATGCTGGCTACCAGGCTCAGGAGAGATACCACATTGCCTTTACGATTCTTGCCTCTGCCCCTGGAGAAATGTTGGGAAATGAACCTTGGGTATGAGGATTTATAGTAGGGTGTTCCCTAGGTGTGAGAACATGCAAAATTAAGGAGTTTTTGAAAGTAAACACAAAACATGCTTAGATAAGCAGGATGGATCGTCTCTAAATTTAAAGGCCTCAATACACGAGCTCAGTTTAATTTACTTCAACAAGGAACACAGAAGCTACAAAGATAAATGAGATCCATTGTCAATACTCCAGTGATTTATGTCACAGTGGGAGAGTTGCTCTTAAAAATGAGTAGCTTTATAGGATATGCTAAAAATCTGATAATGACCTGCATTTCCATCTCAAAACTAGTTTACTCATTCCTGCAGTAGGAACAGCAAGGGAGAAGCAGTTCAGTGAGGACATCATAAAGGTGCCATGTGTTTCGGAACGGTGCTTCTGCCTCAATCTGAGTTCCACTGGGAAACTTTTCTTCTCAAAATAAGATTAAGGAGCCATTAATAAAGCAGGTATAGCTTAAACATGCTTTAGAAAGCCTGTCTACATCTGCTTATTCACACATGTATCCTGACAAGTAATACTAATTCAGGTATTTGGGTATGAGATATTACAAAACACTACAAAACATTTTGAACTTTAACTTTCCAAAAACTAATATAAGGCAAAAAGGATAAAAATGCCATCTGTCTACCATCTATGTATCTATCCATGCAATCATGAATCAAATACACCAAATGACCACAGCACTACTTAGGGGTGTCAGAGTCTTTACAAATACACTGCTCCATTCTGTTTTATTTTGCTGGTTCCCAAAGATTTAAAACTGCAAAACACCAACATAATTTCTGTTTATGGGCCAGGCGCAGTGGCTCATGCCACCTGTAATCGCAGCACTTTGAGAGGCTGAGGTGGGTGGATCACCTGAGGTCAGGAGTTCAAGACTAGCCTGGCCAACATCGTGAAAACCCATCTCTACTAAAAATACAAAAATTAGCCAGGCCTGTTGGTGCACGCCTGTAATCCCAGCTACTCAGGACGGCTGAGGCAGGAGAATAGCGTGAATTGGGAGGTGGAGGTTGCAGTGAGCCGAGATCACATCACTGCACTCCAGCCTGGGCAACAGAGGGAGAGTCAAAAAAAAAAAAAAATTCTATGGATGATCAAAGTTTGTTGGCTATCATGGTGTGTTGTGATGGTCTCTGTAAGTGATAGTCTGCACTGCTGTTGAGTAGATTTTATTACTTTTGCTTTAAACTGACCACAAACACTAAAAAGAGAATATGCATTACATCTAGAATCATTCTGGTACACAGCTGTGCTTTGTGAACACATACAATAAACAGAAGTATTATGACCACCTAGCTCTTTTATTGTTCTTTATTGCTTATATAATACTTTAACATATATTAAAAATTGATTTCTTTTTATTGAGGATAATAGCTGCAAAACTCTGAAGCAACACATGGGAGATACAACGTTTATGCAAAAGGTTATCTAGGAGATAAAAGTTTGCCAGGCAGAAATGAAAACAGCAGTGATTTAAGAGTTACCTTGTAGATAGTGTACACACTTCATGACCTCTCTTGAAATTCTGGTAAATACTGTTTTACTTTCTATTTCAGATTCCTTCAGAGTAAATTCTACAGATGGGACATATAAAAATATCAGAATCCCATTGGGAAAAGCTAGTAAAAGGTAAAATAAGGGTAAAAGAACAGAACAAAAGAAATCATACGTAAGACAGAGCAAGAGTAAAGATTTTATAAAACAAAAAAAGTTATAAGAAAAAGAAGTCATAGAGCTACTATTACTTTCTAAAATTATTGCTTTTAAACATTATGTAGTGTAATGATGACCACAATCAAGCACACTAACTTACTCATTTCCTTCCATAGCGACTTTCCATGTATGTGCATTAAAAACACCTACATTCTACTCTCAGCAAATTTTCAGTATACAATACAGTATTATTAACTAATATCCTTACGCCCTCCACTAAATCTCTGTATTTAGTCATAAGTATTAGTTAGTTTCCTTTTCTACTTCTCCCCGTCCCCTCTTCTCTGTCCCTGGTAACCACCTTTCCACTCTCTGTTTCTATGTATGCTTCTATTTTTAGATGCATATCGGTAAGACCATGCGGGACTTTTCTGTTTCTGGCTTATTTCACTTACATAAAGTCCTTCAGATGCATCAGTGTTGTGGCAAAAGGCAGTAACTTCTATTACCTTTAAGAGACTGGAAGTCACAGCACTGATTACTTTTAGGAAGGAAGGAGCTTTACTTTGTGTAATAAACGGCTGATGTGATAGATTTTGGCAAAGAGGAAACATCGAAAGAGCTAAGACTGAGTCTCCTATTCATCTCGCCCACTGATATTTACAATATGCCACACCTGGGTAGCCAGCAATGCATCTAGCAGCCAAGGATGCAGCAGTGGGATTATCTCTGCACTGATGCAGTTCATATCCTGGGGGGGAGATAGTTATATTCTCATGATTATGAAGTCATTTGCAAACACAGCTCCCCAATTATAGCAATTCGAACAGCTGAAACTATTCAGACCTTTTTCAAACTAGGCATCTAAGAAAATCTTTAAGTTGATAATGACCATGGCCCAAAAAACTAAGAAATTCAAAAAGGTATTGACTGTGTGTATATGGTATATATGTATGCGTTATGTATGAATATATCTCAGAAGCAGAGAAAAGACTACGTGGTCTGCCACTTCCTCACCCTGCGCCCTTAGGAATCTCTAATCATTTATTTTCTAGTGTGCCTGAACTCAGCCTCAGATGTCTCAGTGTGCTGTGGGCAACCCTTGTGATGAAACCAAATTAGTGCCCTAGATGACAACCATTGGCCCACTGCCACCTTCAATTGAGATGGAGAGAAACATTTAAAGAAAACACTAAGCTTCTCAGTTTGCATGGTGATTTCAGTACAAGAAAAAACAAATTTAAAAGCATCTCTTTTGATCTGTGGGGAAGAAAAATAGATCCTACAACGTGTCTAGCAATAGAAGTATTACAAGAATGGAAATAATAAAAATAGCAATAATTTTAACTTTAGTTGAGGATTTTTCTATGCTCCCATGTTGTCTCTCATTTGTGTCTCTCAATAAACCTGAGTAAATACTAATACCCAGTATTAATCCTATTCACAAATAAACAAAACTAGAGCGATCTTGCCACAGCCAGTAAGTGTGGGAGGGGTTTGTAGCTAGTGAGCTTCCGACCTCTATGCTGCGGAAGAGACTGGAATCTCATGATGCCCTGGAAATAATTTCATAGTACCTGATCTTACCAATATGAGAAAAAAATATTACCTTATTTCATGCATTATTTTATGTTAGAGGTTTTATAGATTCACTTGTGATATTCCTCAGTCTTCCTGAGTCCCATATTCTTTCAATTTATGTTCTACCTTGAACATAGGTTCAAGATCCTAACTCCTAATGTTGAGGTGGGATTACCGTGTTAAGAATGCATTCTTCAAACCCTCAAAGCCTGTCAGCCTATTTTAGCAGCATCTAGCAAAGAGGCGCTATCTCATCTTAGACTCACCAAGGTATCAGAATTAAAGACATTCCGTTTAATGTTATTTCAACTAAGCTTGTTTGGTCTAATATTCACCAACTAATCCTTACTGTACACATAATTTAGTTTATCATGCAATACGTAAAATGGCCAGGAAACCCTAAATTTCATATTCCTTTACTGCTGTACTATTTTGTGGATTTGAAAAGCTTGTGAGCTGTTTGCTTTCAACTGATTTATAGAATGCTATCAAATCCAGAACTTCAAAAAAGATTGAAAGGGACTGAGTTTCTGCACCTACAAGGCTTTCAGTCAGAAGCTAAATCCTGCTATTTAAAGACATTCCTTCTTCTGTGTATGGCCTTATAGCCATTGTTATTCCCTCTGTCCTTCCTAGAAAGGTATTTGTTGACTTGTTGAGTAAAAAAACCCCATTGTTCAGTTCTAGGATCTACACAGTATATTAGGTTAAGAAAAAATCCTAGCCTATAGCCTGTAACTTATAAATCAACTGATAGCTAAGTGGCCTAAATGTTGATTTCATTTGACACCAGCACTCCTTTTAAAATCTATTATGTGAAAGGAACTCTGCTGTGTATATGACTGCAGTGCATAAACAGATTCTAGGAAATACTATTCAAAATCCTCAGCAGAGTTGGAAACATCACCGCTTTAAACCATTTTATCTTGTGTGTTAACATTTTTCTGAGTTGATTGGGTTAAAATCTAATGGTCATTTATATTAATTGGCAGGTGCAACAAAGGTTGTTCTAATTCATCCTAACTAATATAGTTTGATTCTAAATGTCAAATTATGTTAAATAAAGATTATATGTTTGCCTATATGTGTTCGAGCAGGAAAAAAAAAACCCAATGAGATTTCTTATTCAGTTTAGATGTATTACTTATGGAATAATTGACAAGGTAGTTTATATCAGATTATTTTCTTGTTCTTCCTAGAATAGAAATTGCATAATGGTCCAACAATCATTTACCTTTGCTCGTGGTTTCTTCCTAGTCTTAGAAAATCTTTTCCACACTTTTGAGATAGCAAATTATTAAGCTCTCAATGTCTATCTGAAGTCTCCTCAAATCTGATCATCCTAACAGCATTTCTCACTCAAACTGCCTTCGCTACTATTTTCTGTGCCACCAATGACAGGAAATCTTCAAGCAACTTGTGTTGTCTTGTTGCATACAGATATTTCATGTCTTTCCACAGTCATTTAAATTTGAGGGCACAAGTTGTAAAAAAAAAAAAAAAAAAGTGAGTGTTTTACATATAATTAAGTACTTAAAACTTGACCAGCTCATTTAAAATGAGTATCTATATGGATACCCACTGTTTAGTTTTATGAATTCTAGGAACCGTTAACTCTAAAGACTTATACCCTTGATTCACTTGAAGTCCACAATAATAATTTGGAAGCTTAAAAGGAGCCTGTGAATCTTTAAAACCTTCCATTGCACCTTCGAAATATTTATCTCCCATATATTTGATAATACAATTTGTAACTTCAGGAAAACGGAATAAAATATGTTGAAGTTGAGAATTTACTTCAAACCAAAGACACTTTCTATCAGTTGCCCAACTCACTCAGGGGTAAGTTCTGTCCACACCCTCTCCTCGCAGTCTCCATTCAAGCTATTCTGACACAGCAGGGCTGCCTGTTGACCAAGAACCACAAAGCCATTTCTTTATTCTTACACGGTCTTCCTCCACTTTGTGAGAATCATCTTGCTTACTTTTTTTGTGCCTGTAATTTTGGTTCAATTAAGTGAACTTCAGATCATTTACGACCTGCCTGTGTTGATACCCAAGTCCCTCTCTCTGTCTCGGTTTCTTATCTTCCATATTCTTCATGGATATTGTCTGTCTTTTGTGTTCATCAGAATCTCCCCTCAGTAATACTCGCACCTGTGAGTAAACGTGCTTGTTAATGTGAATTGAATATTAATGTATGGGAATTGTCATGTGCTATACCAGCAATGGGAAATCAATTTCCTAGTAATCAAAGAATGGCTCAATTGGTCTCTTTTTATTAAATTCTATCAAATAAAGAATGACTCAGTTATGGTTCAGCAATATCATGGTATACTGTGCAATTGCTGAAAATATGGTTGGTATGCATATACATATATAGAAAGAGGTACTTCAAACATAGTAATGTGAACTTATGAATAAAATAACAATACATATGGTATGACCAAAATTAGGTAAGAAAAATAAAGTGGTGTTGATAGAAATAATAGGATTGGTAATAGCAAGATAAATATAGCTTTAAGAGTTGGAGGTGGGCTGTTTATATATTATGAAAAGATCTAGAATGACACATAATGGATGTTTGACTTTTTAATTTGGGGAAGTTTTTTGGTCAAGATAGTAATCAGTAATAAAACCTTTAATTTTTACTTTATATAACATTTGTTACTTATCCTTTCTAACAATAGACCTCTACTACTTTTACTTTTTAATATAAAAGACCAATACCAAGAAACATTAATTTTTTTTTTTTTTTTTTTGAGATGGAGTCTTACCTTGTCACCCAGGCTGGAGTGCAGTGGAGCAATCTTGGCTCACTACAACCTCCACCTCTGCCTCCTGGGTTCAAATGATTCTCCTGCTTCAGCCTTCCGAGTAGTTAGGATTACAGGCATGCACCACCAACCCTGGCTAATTTTTTTGTATTTTTAGTAGAGACAGGGTTTCTACTAGAGACGGGCTTGTCCAGGCTGCTCTCCATCTCCTGACCTCATGATCCGCCTGCCTCAGCCTCCCGAAGTATTGGGATTGCAGGCGTGAGCCACCGCTCCGGGTGGCAACATTAATATCCTTGAAAGACCTACACGAATCTCTCA
Organism: Hylobates moloch; assembly: GCF_009828535.3. Lineage (NCBI taxonomy): Eukaryota > Metazoa > Chordata > Mammalia > Primates > Hylobatidae > Hylobates > Hylobates moloch. The sequence goes on from NW_026652283.1 coordinate 122,617,591, forward strand.
AAATCTCCAGTGGCCTTCTCATTCTTCTCTTTTTAACTCCACTTTTCAACCACCAGCACTCAATTTAAGTACAAAACTATCCTTATGAATATTTTAAAAAGTGTAGTGACATTTAAACATAATAGTTTTTTACCATTTTTTCTCACTATATATATGCTGTATTTTCATTGCATCCATAAGGAGGCTTTTGTTCAATGCTTCTCAGTAACTAAGGTGTCAAATTGAGAAAAGTAAACAAGACTCGATACATTTCTATACTAGGGATGCCCAGAAAGGAACATAAGAAAGAAGCGGCTGGGCGCGGTGGCTCACGCCTGTAATCCCAGCACTTTGGGAGGCCGAGGTGGGCAGATCACGAGGTCAAGAGATCTAGACCATCCTGGCCAACATAGTGAAACCCTGTCTCTATTAAAAATGTAAAAATTAGCTGGGCGTGGTGGCGTGCGCCTGTGGTCCCAGCTACTCAAGAGGCTGAGGCAGGAGAATTACTTGAACCCGGGAGGTGGAGGTTGCAGTGAGCCGAGAGTGACCAGCGATCCTGCCACTGCACTCCAGCCTGGCTGACAGCACGAGACTCCATCTCAGAAAAAAAAAACAAACAAACAAAAAAAGAAAGCAGCAATGTTTATCTCAGTGTCTTCCTTTTCCAGTCAGCTTCCTCCGGTGCCTGCTTTTCAGCAGAGTTGTAAGTGGAGCTCGCCATCGCCTAGGGGGGCAGAGTGTTTTGACTTTCTTATTTCTGTTTTTCTCTCGGTTACCATTCAATAGAGAAGCGAAATATGTAGACTTTTATTCTATTTTATTAATGCATCGAACAAAAACAAACATAATCTGATTGGAATTGTGTCAAGGAAAAACAAAAAGTGGATTACTCTAATGACAGTTCACCTAAGATGCATTTTGGAAACTCAAGCTGTTTCCGGAAAAGCTCTGTAGAGCTTGTCTACAGCCTTCTATTTGTCAATTAAAAAAATAAATTGTGCTGGCAATACACTTTCTAAAGGAGGAAAATAAACCAGGAAATGCAAAGGTATTTAAAATGTGAAATACACTTGGAAATACAGTTTAATCAAGAATCTAAGAAAAATCCAAATGCTACAGCTCTGCTTGAAACCAAAATTGGTGCATAAGCCTGATGCCTGTTCCCAAAGGTTTTCATTAAAAAAACTATGCCTTTGCTTAGTTCTTATAATAAGTCACCATTTTCACTGAATACTCCCAATTCTCCTGAATGGATCTACTGCCCTATGAACTCAGACTGGCTTTTTGCCAGTCAAGTCTTCCATCACATATGAGAAATAAATTTTTAAAAAGAAAACTTTTATGGAAGTTTTCTGTATGTCCACCATTTCCTGCTCATTTTTATGATCAGTAATTTTATCAGAACTCTAATGTCATGTATGCAGTAATCCACCCATTTCCACTCGTCTTTTTATAGCGTCTTTCATTGCTCTAGGACATATTAATGCCTCACCAGACTTTTGCAATTCCTAACAAGTGGTCTTTCTGTTCTTGTTTTCATGTAAGTGTTCATGACAGAACTTCACACTTACTGCTCCCCATTGCAAAATTACCCCTGCTTCTCACGCCCTAGCCCACCATCACCTGTGCCGCACATTACCACGCTCCACGTTTCATCTACTGTAAGCACAACTTCCACATACTGCCATCTCCATACCTTCCTTTCATTCTTTACCCCATTGGAATATCTTCTGCCGACTTCACAGTTTAAACATATTCATCCTCCATCACTCACTCAAAAGCAACCCAGAAGGACTTCCAATTCCAGGGAAATTCTCTCTCCCTTCTCCTTCCCTTCTTCTGAACTTGTCTAATTAAAATGTTAAACATCCTGTCTTGATTACTATTATCTATCTACATACTTTGTTTTTCTTAGCATCTGAATTTTCCCAAGTGCAGGATTCATGCCTGCTATATTTTCAGATTCCTGGCCACGCCAAGAAGCGCTCAACAGTTATTGCTCAACTTAAGACATTAAAAAAAGATTCTGTAAATAAACACCTTCAATGTTATAATGGTGTATTTTAAAAGGATGATGTTTTAAGAATCCATAACACTTTGCCTATGTGGCATTATTCTAATTTGCAAACTGTGAGACTGAAATAGAATTATCTGACTTTCCCAAGATTATATGGAAATGGAGCTAATATTTGAATTGTTTCGAAAACAGTTTGTACTGAATCCCTTAAAGTGTAAATTCTGTAATGCATTCATCTGTTAGTGATCCTAAACACATCTCACTGATGTTGCAGGGGCCTCAGATTTCTGAGACAGGCCGATGTCATTTTATCCTTCTATATGATAGGAGAGACTACCTCTTTTATTGCTAAGAATTCATAACCTCTCATCCACTTATGCTTTTAAAAATATAATTCGGGTCCTGCGCAAATATAGCACACACAGAATGTCCTTCCTAAACTATTCCCCAATATAAATTTAATCATTAAACCATTAAAACTATCTTGTTCTTTCTGAAGTTAAATTATCTTTCTGTGTCCCTCTACGGCCCTCTCTCCTCTTCTGTGCCCTTCCTGTCCTTCTCCCTTTTAGAGTTGCCCATTTAAATTAAAATATGCATGACAAGAGTAATACCTTAGTAAGGATTCAACTCAGTGACTCTTACTGAACAAATAATGCTGTAACAGATTCTGTGAACAAAGAGATAAACAAAACACAATTTCTATCTTCATGGGTGACAGGATGTGAAGTGTTACAATCAGCCAGTGGAGAAGCATGCTGGGACAGCCATTTATTCTGCCACCCAGGATGTGACGGGGCTTCTAAGAGGTATTAATAAAGGAACAGGGCCTTCCATTGCTCTTTTCTTGGTGGGCAGCCTACGGGAAAGGGGATTTAAGACAGCGGAAAGGAGCAGTAAAAGTGTTGTGGTTAAACGTGAATCACATGCTCCCAGAACAGCCTGTGGTAAGTATCCCTTCAATAATTAATCTTCAATTTCACATTATTCTGGTGCACCAGCTGATCTTGCTGGAGGGCGGTGTGCATATACAGGAGGAGAATGGCAGGAGAGATGTGATAAATGGTAAGAAGGAAGCAGCAGGCATCATGACAAATCTGGACTAGGAAAAAGGAGAGGCTGTCAGACAATGCAAGGGAGAAAGGGCAGGCAAGACTGGCCCCAGTGACAATGATTTTATTCTTCATCACAAAGGAAGCCAATGACAGCAAATGAAATATAGGGAAAAATTTGTATGGCAATGCTTTGGAACCCCTTAGAAATCTCAGACTTAGTAATGTCAGTCTCTTTGTTTGCAATATTTCAAAAACTCTTAGAAGTAATGAAACTCGAATCCCATAGGATATGCCAGTTTTACCAGAATTATTTCAACTATAAGTGGCTAGACACGTGTATCATTATACATCATTAAATCTTTAAAATGGAGATGAATAACTCCTTATTAATCCATCTGCTAGAACAGGAAGTGTTCCTCAACAGAAAGTTCTGGGAGTGGAGGATAAGATAAAAGGTCTTTAATGTCATAAAAGTTGTCGACCACTGATTAAGAGGGTACAGTGAAAAAGACGAGAACCAAGGAAAATGAGAAAGAATAAAAATAAAAAAGCCAGGGAAATACAAGGCTGACTGCAGGAAACAGTGTCTTCTAACGACTATTTTTTGGACAAAAAGAAAATGACATTTTAGTTAGCGCACATGCTGTCCCAAGGCTCTTACGGCACACTGAGGTTTCTTTCACCAGTTCTATGACCTTGAGCAAGTTCTTTAGGCTCAAAACCTCAGTTCCAGGTCAGCTAAGTTAACACACCAGGCCACCTACATCTGGGGGAACACAAATCAAGATGACATTTGAAAAGAACCCAGGATCATGATGCAGGCATAACAGAACCTCAGCAAATGCTGGGCCAGAGACTCTGAAGCAGTTGCTAGACAGCCCCCTACCAGGAATGCTGCAGAAAATCTCCATCCACCCATCCAGCATCAACAGGGATGGAATGAGCTAAGAGTAAAGGAAATCTACCTGCTACAGCAGAATAAAATCCTCCATGGACCCCAACCATCGAAAATAATGAGCCACTGAACTGCTTTGCTCGGAAAGGGGGAAGGCTATAGGTCTTTCATTTTGATGGACTTTAATCAGAGAGGAATCAGAAAGCAGTAGCTTTGTAAAGCTGCTCAATCCCAGCTCCTGCCTGCAGGTTTAGCTCCAGCAGCTCTACATATACTGACAATTGTTTTTAAAAATGAATTTGCAGCCTGGTGCAAAAGGAAGATTGTATGAATAACATTACAGCCAGGGACCTATGGAGAGCAGTGCACTTTCGACAGCTTTGTTATTTAACTTCTACCAAAGCATCTCTATTTTCAAGGCTCACAGCTCCATTTCCACAGTCTCTGGCTGTGAATGCAGAGCACATGAAATTGCCGTGCATCGACACCTTGCTCGCAAGGAAGGCAGCGGCGTGCAGAGGTCCTCACCAGGAGAAGGGTGAGGAAGGGGGAGAGATTTGCCGAGAACCCTTTGTTCCTTGCTTACTTTCAAAATCAAACTTAATTTCCTTCTCCCAAATTGCCTTAAAATGTTTACATTTTGAAATTCATACGCACTGAATTTGAAGACATCAACAAGCACTACTTCCCCATCCCGCCTGGCCACCTGTTGTAGCTGTCTCCCTGTCAGGGCCTCATTCAGGAACTGCTTTCTTTCCTCACAGTTTGAGCCGGAGATGGGCTTGTCAGGAATGGAAATAGAGCTTCCTGCGATGCATGAAAGTAGATGCTGGACTGCACGGATCTCACAGCTTTGCAGAGAGCAATGGCATTCTCTTTCCAACTGCATAAATTAGAACTGCTTCACTAAGTCTGCAAAATTGAGCTCTTGTATTCCAGTACAGCCCACAGAGCATATTCTTAAATCACTTAAAGATTGCATAGAATTTAAGGCAGGCCTCCCTGCCTTTTGGGAGAAGTGCAGATGATACAGGGATTAGGGTGTACATCACATTTTGTCTCCTTGGTGGGGAAAACCCACTGCCCAAATGCTGCCCAAGATGATCTCACAAAGTCAGTGTGAGCGTGTTCCCACTTCTGCAAAACAAACAAAAACAGACTAAAAATAACTCTCATCCTAGACAGAAGAGAAAATGTCCACGGTCTCAGGGGTAGAAAAACAAAAAGGCAGTGTGATGCTCTAAAGGGACATGGATAGCAAGCAGGCCAGGTGTCCTTCCAGAACCTTCTGCAGAGCAGGTGCTCAGCACAGCCAGTCATTTCCGCAAGTCAGTGTCACCTGTGCCATGGACATCTTCACAAAGTAGTAAAAAGAGCTACATTCATGAAACCTTCCTATATTCTTTAAGAACTCGGCATGCATTAACTCGGAGAACCCTTAACCCCTTTCCCATTTGCCTTAAGAAATGAGCAATGGCAGTAAGCTGCACTTTTCACTTTTTTTTTTTTTTTCCCTAAACGGGAAATAGGTTAAAACAGCCTGTCGAGTGCAATAGTCGTATTATCCTCATTTTACATACCGAGAGATTATGTAAGACCCCAGGTCACAGGACTCATAAGTGCAGAAGGAGTTTGGCTCGTGGGTCCAGACTCTTCACTTCCAAAACTGCATCAATAACATAGATCAAGTCAGGAGTGACAGATGAACTATGACAAGGAAATGCAGTCTACGGACTTGATGACTGTGCTTTCACCAACTGGAACACTATCTTTCTTGATCTTTTAATGCTCAGCATTTAGCACAGTGGCCAGTCAATGGTGGGTGTTGAACAAGAGTGTGTTGCATGAATCAATGGGAAGACAGCCCTTAGTGATAGCACTGTTGATGAAGAGCCAGAATCAGTGAAACATGTGAAAGGCTCCCAGCGGGCTCTGCACAATCCTAGGACACCGTTGGATGAGTACAGAGAATCTCGGCCTACTGGTAGATGGATTTAAACACCCCCAAAATAATTCAACCAACTCAATGTCAGCTGACTTAACGTTGTGGTCCCAAAATACTTATCTAATTAGCAATTTACCTAAAATATTTACACACACACACGCACACAAAGAGAATACTTCTGTGAGTATTCTGTATGCCCAACACTGAGGAATGTTAAGTTTATCTATAATCTATATATCTGTATATCTATCTATCCACCTATCATCTATTATCTATCATCTCTATGTCTATTTATCGACCTAACATCTATTACCTGTCTGTATCATCAATATACCCACCTGTCTATCATTTATGATCTGTCTGGCTTTCTATCTGTGTATCTTTCTGGGGACAGGGAGTGGCAGGTATATTTATTAACATGTGCTCAATCTCCATTGTGCCCTGTGCAGCACATGTTACTACTACTCTATATTAATGCTGTGAAAAACAACAGTGAGGTATTTAGAAAAATAACTTCATATATCTGAAAATCAGAATATTGGCATTTGGAATTTTTGGCTGGATGACTGAAAGAAGGTTTACTTGCTTTGGAGCAAGTTCTATAAATATATGTCAAATGATTAAAGATTACTGTCAATTGGTGAATCTCTTTTCAGGGACGTATTTTAGTTATTTTAATTTACTATGGCACAAAATAATGTTTAAATCTTCGATACAGGCTGTTATAAACTGTAAGCCAAAATAACAAACTTAAGATGTATCCAATGGTTAATTACAAATTAATGTTTCTGAAAATAAGAAATTAGCCACTAAAGGTCAACTCTGTTACTACAGAGTCGGCTAAAAATGGAAAGAACACGAGTATCGAATTGTTGGGAAGTGAATACAAATTAGATGACAATTATTCACGTCCCTCCATTTCCTCTCACATCCAACGAGGGCAGTATTCTTGACCTCTACTTCCCAGAAACGGTAAGGAGATTAATTAGCACCTGTGAAGGTTTTGTACTCTCTTGGCTCAGAGAAAAGTAATGGTGCCTTGTTCTTCAAGTACTGTTTCATTCGAATCATAAATAAGGAAACGAACTTTTTTAACTAAAAGTATAACTTCTAATAGTGACTGAATTCAAGGAGGATTAAAAAAAACTCTACTGGGTTTTCCACACTATCAAAGTAAGACTTCTTTTGTCTTAACTATTACTCTGGAGAACATCAGATGTGGCATGGTTTCCTTTCTGTAGAAAGGGAAAACATATTGAAGCATGATTTTAAAACAATTTCAGAAGGAACTGTAATACAAAGTCACATTGAACATTGAGCGCTGATACTATTCTTTAGAGGGTTGATGTCTAGGCTAATGCACTGTGACCCCTGAGGATTTGTTTTCAAGTTAGGGCAATGGTTCTCAAACTTTAACAATAGGGCATTTCAAATAACCCAGAAAGACAAATCCCCAGGGACGTGCCTGAGGCACATTTCCAGATCCTTGGCTAACCTGGGGCTTTCTCTCGCTTGGATTGCTGGATGTTTCCTGCTGCTCAGGTGATGTGATTGCCCACAAGGTCCTGATGAGTCCTCTCTAAACAGTATCCAAAGAAGAGGACTGGCTCAACACACCTGGCACAACTCACCTAGCAGGGTCTATCACAAACCCAGCTCCTGATTCAGTAAATCCAGGGAGGGGACTGACGATTTGAATTTCTAACAAGCTCCAACGGTACTGCTCTCTGAAGATCAGAAATTGAGAACTAAACTAGGGAGTTCAGTGGTTTCCAAACTGGAGTCTATTTTATTTACCCAGAGATTTTTTTTTTTTGTTTAAATGTAGATTCCTTAGTCTAGCCTGAGTTTACGGAATCAAAATTTCCAGAGTGCAAGACTTAATCATTTGCGCTGGTTTTAAGCTCACCAGGTAACCTTGTGTCCATTTTCACCCTGCTATAAAGAACTGCCCGCAAGTAAGTAACTTATAAAGGAAAGAGGTTTAATGGACTTACAGTTCAACATGGCTGGGGAGGCCTCAGGAAACAGTCACCGCAGGAGAGGAAGCAAGACACTTTCCTCACAAGCAACAGGAAAGAGAAGTGCCCAGGGAACGAGGAAGAGCCCCTTATACAATCATCAGATCTCGCGAGAACTCACTCACTAGCAACTTGCCGGGAAACCTCCGCCAGGATTCAATTACTTCCACCTGGTCTCTTCCTTGACATGTGGGAATTATGAGGACTGCAATTCAAGATGAGATATTGGGTGGAGACACAGGCAAACATCACCTTGATGCACAGGCTCAAAAACAGGTGAGTCAAATCATGCTATTTAGAGCTATTGAACCCCATAGCCAAGGGCTGAATCAACTCTTACATTTGGTTTATGCCTTCAGAATCTCAGCCATACTTGTCTGTGGTCACTTCCTGCTTTGCTATGCTTGCTAGTGATGTTGCCATTTGGGGTGCTGTAATTTCCTAGAATACTGTAATATTCAGTCTTACAGAAAAGACCTTTCGTTGTTCTGTGAGGCACCCAAAGCACAAAAGAGGCAGAGTAGCACAGGATCTGTTTGAAAGTGCAGAGCCTGAAATTAGGCTACCTGGGTTGCACCTGGCTACCACTTATCAACTGTCCCAACCTTGGGCAAAGCTTGTAAACTCTCTAAGTCCTACAGTTTTCTCATCTATGAGATGCGGGTAGTAGTGCCTTCCCAAGAAAACTTGTATAAGGATTAAATTAGTTAAAATCTACAAAGTGCCTAGATCCTGGGTCTATTTTGTGGTATGGACTTTTTTTCCTAATGTATGATTGTAGACTATTGGGTAAGAAATTTCAGCTCTGCTAAAACCTTTCAAATGGTATTTTAAGCAGACTGTATTGTTTTAAAGTGAACTGAAAAATAGCTGGCATTCAAGTATAGGGCAGGAATCTATGAATCAGGGTATTTTGGATGCTCTACATGATTGATGAGAAAACAACAGGACATTTCAAATAACCCAGAAAGACAGAACCCTGGGAAGTGACATTTCCAAATCCTTGGCTAACCTGGGGCTTTCTTCCCCTTGGACTGCTGGATGTCTCCTGCTGCTCAGGTGATGCGATTGCCCACAAGATACTGATGAGTCCTAAATCCAAAGAAAAGCACTGGCTCAACACATAAGGAATTGGTTGCTCCCCACATTGTTTGATTTTACGACTTCAGAGAGGAAAATACTTCCGTGAAACTTAACTGCTGCTTGTAAGTTTCATTTGCTTGTACCTTCGATGTGCCTTTTAAAGCACAAATAATAGGCTGGGCACGGTGGCTCATGCCTGTAATCCCAGCGCTTTGGCAGGCTGAGGCAGGTGGATCATGCGGTCAGGAGATCGAGAACATCCTGGCCAACATGGTGAAACACCGTGTCTACTAAAATACAAAAAATTAGCTGGGCGTGGTGGCACACACCTGTAGTCCCAGACTTGGGAGGCTGAGGCAGACGAATTGCTTGAACCCAGGAGGCAAAGGTTGCAGTGAGCCGAGATCGTGCCATTGCACTCTAGCCTGGCAAACAGAGCAAGACTCTGTCTCAAAAAAAAAAAAATACTAATAAGAAACACAATATCAGTAATTATGATTTTTAAATAAAAGCTTATCTTTCAGTAAGCCTTTATCCCCATGGATAGATTTATAAAGTTCTTTCAGAATCTGACATTATTGAACTTTGCGTGTCCTAGCAAGGTCCAAGAGTGAAAACGCCTTTCATTTGTTCTCTCTGTGAGGCACCCAAAGCACAAAAGAGACAGAGTAGCACAGGATCTGTTTAAAAGTGCAGACCCTGGAATTAGGCTATCTGGGTTGAATCTGGTAGCCTAATGTGGGTTATCATATGTGTACACATATGATAAAATGTTTTATATATGTGTATCTTACATATAAAACATTTTAAATAAGTTCATATATATGTATATGTGTACATATACATATATACATACAGACCCATATATACATACACATACACACACATATGTATATACATACACACACGTATGTATATACATACACATATACACACGTATGTATATACATACATATATACACATGTATTCACATCCATATATGTATATATACACACATATACACACATATGATACACATATGTTATATATATGTGTATCATATATACATATAAAACATTTTAAATAAATTCAGCACCTCATTTTGAAACACAAAATCATATTAGGTAGCATAGCTTTATGTGTGTGTGTGTGTGTGTGTGTGTGTGTATAAATATATGCCTCAAACGGAAGTACTAAATTGTTAAAATGATTACTAAACCTAATCATCAAAAATGAAGTTATTGGCCAGATGCGGTGGCTCATGCCTGTAATCCCAGCATGGCACTTTGGGATGCTGAGGTGGGCAGATCTCGAGGTCAGCAGTTTGAGAACAGCCTGGCCAACACAGTGAAACCCCATCTCTACTAAAAGTACAAAAATTAGCCGGGCATGCTGGTGCACGTCTATAGTCCCAGCTATTCGGGAGGCTGAGGCAGGAGAATCGCTTGAACCTGGGAGGCGGAGGTTGCAGTGAGCCAAGATCATGCCACTGCACTCCAGCTTGGGCAACAGAGCGAGACTTCATCTCAAAAAAAAAAAAATTATTTGCAAAATGATGAATACCGAAAAAGCCATAAACTGCTCTCCAAACCTACTGAAAAAGTTCCTTCCTAATTGTCCATCTATTACGTCTGAATCTTGTATCTCAAAGCTATTTCTTAAACTAAAGAATAAATATGCCATCATTTGAAGATAAATACTTCCTAGGAGCACTAGCATATTGATTCATCAGTTTTAAACAGCTTATCAAAAAATAAACACATAAGAACTAACTATAACCATGAGGAGCAGTGAAAACCTTGTTAGAGGAAAAGAACAGAGCGCCCTCCTTGGAGGTGAGCCTTCTGTGGTGGATTTCAAGGTGGGTCACACTGAGCATGAAAACAATGATGCTAAGATGCTCGTAAAGACCAGATAAAATCTTTTTAATTATATATAGAACAACTTTAAATACATATTTGATATACCTATATAGAAGACACAATTTGCATAGAATTGTATATAATTCTATACAATATTAACCAAGATTCATTTTTGAAAATAGCTACTGCCATCATTTTCTCTTTCTCACAATTTTATTTATATAGTTTGCTTAAATAAGTAACATCCCTTTAATAATTTTAAGAAGCTTGCAGCAAATAAATGATACACAGACATGGTGTTATTGAGGCTGATAGGAAAAGTCCATGTGGGTGGGACCACTGTAAACAGGAAGCACAGTCAACAGAGAAATAGTCGGTGCCGGTCCCAGGGGCTATGATGCTCTCTGGTACATGGCAGGGTTTCATGGTCAGCGAATAAAGACGTCCCCACTCTATCGTTCATTATTTTATTCATTAACCTAATGTGGGCACAGATGATACGAACCCTGCTCCTGCCCTCCCTCCGGCTGAGTCCCGGCTGTCTCAGTGCCATGCCTCTGAGAGCTGTGGCCATTGTGGACAAATTGCATGTACCCTGCTCACAGTAAACACACCAGGTTGACTGAGACAAATCCTTCCAGATTCTCCCACCAGCTGTAATCTAGTGCAGTTGGTTCTATGGTGGAGGCCTTCAATGTATGGTAGGACGCAGGGGAGTGACCTAGACTACCTGGGTGTACAAGCAGCCACGTCCCTCTGGCCGATTGAAGAGCAGGCACGACGGAGCCTACGTGTCAGCCTGAGCCGTTATATGAGTCCTCCTGTGACTGCATTGACTCCTCTTGCTGACACTGACACGAGAACTCCAGAGTAGATAACCAGCTCGCCACACTTTCCTCATTCTCTATTTTTACGCATTTTGTGAAACCTCTTTTGACCTAAAACGACGGCCTTAGCCTTCAAAATGCCTCGGATCAAGGCTCAAAATGTGAGTGACTTCTGCTCACCACTGCACCTGGACCTGTTCAGGAAACTGCCCCAGAAAAGCACAGGCACGTTTACAGGCACCACAGAGACAGCCATGGAGTTGATCTTTTCCTCCTGCGATGACATCTCTGGGACTCAGATTGTTTCTCTCTTTCACAGGCAATGGCCCAAATCACACGCTGTGAGCAGGCTCTTGAAAAGGGAAACAAGCAACAGGGAGCAACACTGCTAAGGAGGCCAGCGCTGGAGAGCCTGTGCTGTAGAGGAAGGACCTTCCATTGGGGAGCAACATTGCTAAGCAGGCCAGCGCTGGAGACCATGTGCTGCAGAGGAAGGATCTTCCATTGGGGAGCGACATTGCTAAGGAGGCCAGCGCTGGAGAGCCTGTGCTGCAGAGGAAGGACCTTCCGTTGGGACAAACGCAGGGCATACAAGGGACTGTGAGTGCTGTGCTACCTCTGTGAATGGCTGCTATACATTACGGGTGAGCCAGAATGGTCAACTGAAAAGTATTCAAGTGCCTGGATGGTACTTGTAAAGGGGAAATCGAAAGTGTGGGGAAAATGAAGGGTTTGTAACACTGAAAATTTCAACGTCTTTGTTTTTCCTGAGGGCAGTTTCTGTCAATTCTCCCAGCAACGACCTGGGTTCCAACGGGCTCTCTCATAGAATCTTCCAGTATGACTCTGACTTCAGGAACACTTTGGCAACTGTTTTTCAAAGCTTCACAAGGAAATGCATAATTTAGTTTATTATTAATTCCTGTGTGTGCATGTGTGTGTGAATATGTTTTAAAAGGAATGATTGGCTGCAATGGAGAGGTGGGGCTTTGCCAAACAAACAAACAAACAAACACACACACAAAAACCCAGAAAAACCCTAAGTTGAAATCCGTGTAAATAGGGACATTTAAAAAACATACAATATAGACATTATCTTAGTCATCAAAAGAAGAAATTTGCAGTGTAGCCCTTCTAGCCTTGAAGGACTAGACTCAGAGCCAGCAGAGACAGAGACAGCTGTCTTAGCTATGACAGCCTGACTCTGTAATATATTCTCCTTCCCATCACTTTGTGGCTATCCTGGCACTTTTTTTCCTAAACAGTTACAGTTTCAAGTGATATAATTCTCCAGAGTATATTGCTGTGTCCTTTATATTTTGTGATCATTGATCTTTGCTATAAAACTATACTGTTTGAGTGTAAAGTTTGTAAGCTTTAATAATAGACTTTTCACTTTCAGTCCACAGGATACCATCACTGAACTGGAATACAACATGGGGCATCTGAAAAGAAGAACCAAAATAGATGCCTGGTCTTCAACTAAATTACCTGTTCATCTATTTCCAGGAAAGCTTGGAACACCAAGGAATCAGCAGCCAAATGAGCTTAGTCTCTCAGAACACATGTGGGGGAATTGAGTATTTCAACTTTTAGGTAGACAGTTTCTAGAAGCTAAATAGTGGAACAAAAGGAGCCAAATAAAGAAGTTGTAAAACACGTTCATATTTAGCCCCTACTTTTTATTAAACTAAGACTTTTTATTCACATATCAATTGATTAGTTTATTTATCCATTATTATTCATTTATTAGTGACTATTTTTCACACTCAGAAAAAATTAAAGCAATTGTCTTCAAGTCTAGAAAATTAAATAGTCATTGTATATCTGTTCCTAATTATCAAGCTACCTCTCTGAATTTCACTTCAAACTTCACTAAAATTAAGAGATTTATCTAGAGGACCTCTAGATAATTGGAAGATTACTTCCAATTCAAATATTTTGTGAGTTGACGACATTAATGTTGTAGCCATATGTCTAATCTATCTATCTATCTATCTATCTATCTATCTATCTATCTATCTATCTATCTATCATCTATCTATATCTATCATCTATCTTTCCTTCTCTCTAAATATTTATCCTATCCTATTTTACACACGCACATAGATCCTCAACATACAAATTTAGGGCCTCAAAACCAATTTCTGAAAACATACTGCTTTTTCATTTTCTAGAACTGCAGTGCTTTTGTATCATTTTCTTTCTCATCAACATTCATATTGGTCGACTCCACTGGCTGAGATAAATTTTTATCTAGAGGGAATGTATGGATATCTCTGTGGAAAGAGAACAGCATTATCTGATGTTGTCCTCTTAAAAATCACCCCTCCCAGTACTGAGCATATTACCACGGGGAAAGGTGATTGGAGAGAGCACATGAGGTGTGGTTTTATCCTTGCGATTTCAGTTTGTGTTGTCTAGATGGTCATCATCTTTTACTCTATTACTAAAATCTCCAGACTTCGTGTCATTATTATTTAGTAATTAATATTTAGTGAGGTACTTAGGTATAAGACATTTTTCAGACTATAAAGACAAGCAAAATTTTCTTGCTTTTATTTTTTTTTTTAATTTCCCACAGAACTTGCCAGTTCTTTGCTACTTAGGGAAAACTGCTGGCACATTTACTCTTTAAACAATAAGTAAAGGAAGAATTTCTTAAGAGAAACTCTGTATACCTTTTGGACAGTCAGAAGTGCTACATCTCATAATACCCTCATCTCCTAAATAAACGGTTCAGATTAGATGCTAAGATTTCACCTACAGTTGGAGGTCTCTGTGGCATCTTAAATGAGGGTTTCATGCCTCTGAGTGCCAGACGAAAGTGTGCAGAGGAGCAAGATAAGGACCTGATTGAGAAGGTGGTTGAGACACAAGAGAGGCGAATGCGCTCCTAGGCAGCTCTTACATACCAAGTCAGCGCTGGGGCATGTGGGAGGGGAAGCATGAAATTTAAGGTGGACAAATATTGGCAATTCAACCCCCAAGTGCCACTGAGCCCTCCTGGCTGGCAGAAACAGCCCTTCCCACTGCACAAAGGAGACAGGCTCCCATGGTTTAGAGACCATGTGCATGCGAGAATCTCACCTCAAGCAGGTGCATCACAATTGCTTTTTTGCTCACCTCAAACCTCATCCCCAGCAAAGCCCTTTAGCCCCAGGACGAAAACCTGTGTCAGGGGAGTACAGCCTTATTCCAGGAAGAAACTGCTTTCATGGCAACAGGATAAATATACGTGGTTAATATGGATTGGGATATAAACTGGGGGGAGATAAACGGAAGTGAGCAAAGTGGAAGACTAAGCAGAAGAGGATGTTCAACATGGGCAGACTCACTCATGATTTGGGATTTAATGGGATGTCAGGAATCCCTGGAGTTGGCCCTAAGTATGTCAGGGAGCATCTTAAACTGTGACTTAATGGTGGCCAATAATAGAAGTGCACCTGCCAGAATTTTCATAGTATATTGGTGAAGGAGGAGCCAGAAGGCTGGAGGCAGGAAAGCTAGAGTGGATGTATAGAGTGCATCCCTGTGGGTGAGGATGAGGATGCCCCATGAGGGACAGCTCCAGCATCATCCTAAAAATTTACTGATTGTCCTCTGCCAGCCAGAACTGGCAGAGCTATGGCCATTGGAGTGAGACCCCACTGTCACTGGAGATCACAGGGTTACAGAAAGGCAGAGGTCAGGACAATCCCCTACCTTCAGAAGCAAAGCCAGTGTAACTATGGCAAGAGCAGCAAGACTAGAGTGGAAATCTGGGTGTCTATTTGTGGCAATGAATCATAGACCATGATTTTCCTAGGACTCAGACAGATGAGCAAACAGCTGACTAACGGGCTACATGACTCTCTTAATCTGTATAGAAAACTAATTCACAGAAACCACTGCCATGCAAAGTTGCTCCTTGAGGAAGGACTGTGCAAACCCATAAACATTCTTCTGATCCTTCTCTAAAGAGAGACACAGGTATTCTCCAGTCTATCCCTGCAACGGCCAAAGTGAATGATCCAGACCTCTCAAGGTTTGGTGCAAATAGTGTCTGAGCTGGTACTGACAACTGAAGACATAAAACACCACCATCTACCACAGGTTAGTCTAGGAGCTCAGAGAAGCCAGGTGAAGGAAGCAAAAATGTTTTGGCCCCAACTGATCTTGCACTGGATCCAAGTGGCTCCCTGTTCCGATGTGTGCAGTGGAAGTCATCTTTTTCTTATCACACCTAATGACCTGTTTTCAGTATTTGCTCTTCTTGATGCCCTAATCTAGCATTCTGCTGATGAGTGTTCCCAGGAGAGGGGAAGTCACATGCCACAGAATACAGTGTGAATCCCACTAAAGTGGAATCTACATCTACCTCCTGGCCACCTTTAGCTCCTCATGCCAAAGGATCCATGAGTGAAAAGGCGGTTGCTCCACTGGCTGGCATGTTGACCCTAATGACCATGAAGAGGTCGGGTGGCCAGCATCGAGGAGGCTGGCAGGGGAAAGGATGGCATGGAAGCCTCTTTGCACTTCCATGGCCCGGCATTAACTGTTTTGGGAAAAATATAACAATTAAAAGACAGCAAAAGGAGATAATCCAAGCGTTTAGTCCTTCAACAATAATGGTCTGGGTCTTCTCACCAGGCAATGAAACAGACAGGCCAAAGTGAGGGTAAGGGAAGCCTGACATGGGTAATAAAGGGGAGAGAAGATGAATGTCCCTTATGGCTTCAAGCCAACCACAGCAGTGGGGCCTGATGCTTGGTCACTAATTTGTGAGCTGAAGCCTTACAGGAGATAACTAGACATGAGGCTCAGGGAGAGAAGAGCCCATTACTTGACTGTGACTTTCTCCCCAACTCAGGAAAGAAGTGAAGGTGCACTCATTCCCACAGGAGAAAAGAAGGAGGACCCATATCATAGGATGCAAGACAAAAAGATGACAACGGAACATCTAAGAGAGGTACCGTGAGTGGACTCCATGGGACACCAACTCTGTATGACTTCTCAGAACCTGTCTTCACCTTCTCTTCCAACCCTCCTCCCAGACTTCACCATGGCCATGACTACCCGTGCCCTGTCTGGTTTCTCAAGCACTGACACACACCGAGCCCTAAGTGCACCAAGCCACCCTTCACTTCTGGTCTTGGAAGGCCTGGGAACATAATTTCTGGCTCCCTCCATGTCTGCCTTGGGAGGAAGTTACACAATCCAGAAGTGCAGGGGGGCCAGCATCCATAGTGGGGAAGCTCAACCAGTGCCAGGCATATTCATAAACCCCCTCTGGAGATGGCTCCAAGGCACAGTTTCTCCTTTCACATCTTCCTTAACATGTTCCATATGTTGTGCAACCTAGACTACTCAGCCCCCTGCTGTCTCTATTTACAGCAGAGCACGCATTCCTGGCTGGTGCAGCAAAGTGTTCTCTCTGGACGGCTTTCCATCCCCATTCCCCCATCTCCCTCACCTCCATTTCCCCTGCCTTCAGCCTTTCAAATAGACTGTCAGCATTTCAATCTGTGCCTCAGGTTCTACTTTCAAGAAAATCTTGGCTAAAACAGTGGACTTAAAATGCAGTATATCATAAAAATATGATTAAATGACTGGTAATACTGTGACAAGTATTAATAAAATACAGGGAGACAATAGAAAGGCTTAGTGTCTAGGAAAGGAAACCCCTTGAGGCTGAGACTGTGAGCATTGGGAACAACCTTGGAAGTTGCCAAGATCAACTTCTGCATTTTAGAGACGAGAAAATTGAAGCTCAGAATAATCTCTTAACTTTCCCAGGGTTACATAAGCCCACAATAGCACAGCTGAGACTATAACCCATGTCTCAGGATTCTTAAATCAGAATGCAGTCTACTGCATCATTTTGTGTACAGCAAGGATTGGTTAAATTCCTTCAATATTCCCAAGAGGGTAGTTTCCAGAAGCTGGTTATTTGAACCTCAACATCCCCGAAGAAGATATGGATTATCTTATCAGGCTGTAATATTCATGGAAATACCTTAGGCAATACTGGGATGTCTGCACGGACCTAACTAGGAGGAATAATGCTGTTTATAATTATCATTATCTTTACTGTTCCCAGTGTAATTCCCATGCTTGTAATTCCACATGTTTTACAGAGTGCATTCGCACACTGATTCCCACTTTCAGTACAGAAACAACTTTATGTTTATGGTTTGTAAGTCAGCTTAGCGTCTGTCTGCTCCCCAGAGCCTAAATACCTCCGGGTAAATGGTCAAAATTGCGTTTCTAGAGCTACAAGTTTTAGTATCCCAGGCCCTAGACCATTTTGAATAATTCCTACCGCCCCGCTTAATTTCTGCACAGGCTGATAGCCTCTGCACTCAAGATTACTGTAGGGAAATTACTGCTTCAAAGCACCCACGAGTACCCTCGTAGGCTAAAAATGAATGAAACATTCACAAATGTCTAACATTCTTCCAGAGAGTTATGTCCACAGAGTGGGAATCTGAATTAGGAAGATGTTCTGTAACCTTATATAACATCAGTGGCGCTCAGTTCTCCCTTTCCTAAAATGAAGGCTTGCAACAGATGATCTCTGAGGACTGTTTACTCTCTAACATTCTATGATTCATTATGGCTTTCTTCTTAATGTATTTTTCCCTTTCTTGCTTTCTTAAATTTGGTCTCCCAAACTTTTTATTACTGCCATTTATGCATTTATTTTTTAAATCACAATACTCTGTTCTTCTTTCAAGATATATTGAAAAATTTAATTAACTTTCATGAAATATTTTGCTATGAGCTGCAGGAGGAGACTAGGCTACTTACACCACCATGGCATTGCAGGTGCCTTCCACTGTATTGTGTGGGGATTTGGTCCAAGACCCTCCCCACCTTGTATGGAAGGCAGCTTCTTAAAACGTAGGGCTCTCGAAGTGTGTGCTTTGCTCTCAGCTGTTACATAATGCATGAGCACGTTATACTAATAGGAGCAATTTGGTAAGTCTAACCAAAACAAAAGAAAATGTACTTAATCATAGGAATACTTGCAATTCAGCTATATTTTTCATAACTGTTGGAATGCCTCTGTGTATTTTTGGTTTATAAAAAACAGACTGATTGCACTCTTAACGCACTCTTAAAAGCTTACTCATGTGCTGTTCTTAGGAAAGAGGAAGAGAATAAACAGGAGGATATGATTAGATATTAAGAGCAAAGCAGAAAGAGCAAGACCAAGATAATTAAATGCAGTGCTTCGCCTAGCAGCATTTCATTCCATTCTCTTAGGCAAAAGAAATTTAAAAAAAAGAAGAAAAGGAGGGAGGGAGAAAGAAAGGGAGGGAAGGAGAGAGGAAGGAAATACAGAGCACACAGGTAACAATGGCATTAAAATATACTTCTATCATATTGAGTCCTCAGTGGAAATATAGAGCAGGCACAAAGATCTCACACTTATATTTAAAGTAGATACCAGAAAGTGTGGCCCACAAAGACATTTGGCAAAGGGAAGGCTGGAATTTGCCATCTTTCTCCATGTGCCTTTTCAAATCTCAACTTCTAGATGCCTTGTGACTCTGTTGTCTTCCACTTAACAAAATTTACCTACTAAAGTAAATTTACCTACTCCAGTGCCCTATCCTCCACTAAACTTCATATTCCCTTAGGGCATTAATGATGCCTTCCACGTAGAAGTAAACCACAGTCAGATGTATTTATGGGAGAAACATGTTCCAGTCAACGGCATCCTGATGAATGGTGAAAGCTTATTTTGGAACAGGGGAAACTGTTCGAGGTGTTAGCTCTTTGTCCAGCAGGATAGGAAAAGAATGTGCTCAGCATCTTGGCATCCTAATTCTGAAACAGTGTCAATCCCTGGTTTAGACTGATCTTGTTTTAGAGTTTCAATGTTTCCACTTCAAAAGTTATCGGAGCTTGCTACAGATAAATCAATTCTCAGACAGATTACAAGGGTTTTTCAAACCCGACCTTCCAGTTATCAGCACTCATCTTTATATGAGACACGCTACTATCAATTTCTTGATTGACCCCCTGGTCTTGATGACTATGATGGTATGTTGATTTTAGAGACCAGAACTAATGAAGGGATTGCAGACAAAGACAACAGACTGGATTTTAATTTACAGAAAACAAACAAATATCGAGACTGGTCAGTAATGAGTGAGGTTTATTCTTGAAACTGGAAACTTGTGATTAGAGGGAATATTGAGAGAGTTATTGAAATATTACAAAAGATGCACTTTTATGGCCCATTTCAAGTGGAATTTCCTGATGGAAATCAGCAGTCTTTTCCCTCTTTGCACACTTGCAGGCTTGTCTCTGCCTTCTGAACCATGACAGGTCATCCCTCCCCTGTCCTCCTTTCCTCAGACACTGGGGACCCCCGATGACATCACTGTCTTCTATAATCCAAATTGTGAAAGAGAACATCAGGAGGCACCTTAATTACTTCCTCTATGCCAGTTCCCTTGGCATACAAAATAATGCTCTCCTCATTTCTTCCCATCCCTCTGAATATTTTGTTACCACACTTTAAATGCAGACATGTCTCCCAGCTCTACTCTCGGTCTTCACCATTACCCGTTCCCTACGCTTCTGCACGGTCATACTACTGCCATGTTTCAGGGGGGATACAGAGCCTCTTACTCTAGATTGAAAACTTAGGCTCAACATCTCCCACACCACCGAGTTATCATCCGCTGAAGCTTATTATTATTTATTTATTGGAGGTTGAAAGCATTCCCCACGCTAGAAAATTCCAAGTCATCTCCTTTCCATCATTCCTCACCACCCACATTCAATGTGTCTACTATTTCCATGATCTACTGCTATGCGTTCTCACTTCTGTCTCTTTTCTTTCATTGCCTCAAGTAATACCCTAGCTCAGGCACTCCTAATCTCTGCCTGCAATCAGCTGACCAACATTCTGCTTCCTGATTCTTCAGAGTATATCAGCACTACCTGAAGAGCCCTGAGAAATGCAGAGTTCCAGGCCCCTCCCTGGGCCTGCGGAATCAGAACCTGCATTCAGCAGCACCCACTGGTGGCCCCTGTGCTCACAGAAGTTTGAGAATCACAGCCTCCCTGACCTTGTTGTTGACTGCATTATCCCTCTTTAACCTTCCCTCCACCCTGGTGCCACTTATGTTTTTAAACACATGTAACCACCATGCTCCAAATATTCAAAACAGACTTCCACCATAAACATGGCTGCATACGTCATGGTAGTTTAAAGCACAGAGACTTGAGCCAGACTAACTAGTTTCATAACCTATGGCAGCATTTACCTGTTCATTGCAAATGGCCACGTTGCTTAACTTTCTGCATACCTCTGTATCCTTATCTTACTATTACACTTACTTCATAGAGTGTTATGAAGGTTGGCATACGATATGATGTAGAATGGTTTGTATGACGTATTAGGCACCGTAGAATACTAGATACTGTTACAAATACTACTCTCATGACTGTATTCCTCCTGTGTATTATACAAACAATAACAGGAGAAAAGGAAGAAAACACAAACTCCATTTTTAGCAAAATTAGGAGATAGACATAATTCAAAGATGTATGTACGGTCGAATGTCTCTGCGATTAGCCATAAGCTGTACCCAATTAAGTGAAGGGAAGATGTGCAGGAAGATAATGGAGCAGTGGCAATTCTTAGCCTCAGAAGTTCACCTGGCTCACATTGGAGTTGCAACGTTTGTTGCAACAATTAACATGGGGTCAGGGTAAGGAGAGGGAGCCACAGAAATTCTGTTGGATTCATTTTGGCTCGGAGGAGGATAAAAAGACTCTATCAAAGAGCTCATGAAAGAGATCGTGTTTGAAGGGATTCTACCTTTTCTTTCTTCAGTCAAAAAGGGGAGGGCATTTGGGCTGTGAAGGCCAGAAGCTACCCTGGTCGGGGAAAATACTAAAAAAGAGAAAAATGCACACACACATGCTCGCGTACATACATATACCCATAATCATTAAATAAAAAATTGTAAAGTGCAAGAGAAAAGAAAATTGTCAACAGATAAAAAATATTGTTTAGCAAAATGCTGTTATAAAGCAGTTAAAAATTAGGAGCATGTTATTCTCCTAATATGCTATGCATATTTCATTCTATGCTATTCATTGTTTAACTTTTATCCTCATTTCAAAAAGCCATTCTGCCTTCGACCTCCTAACAGGTTGAAATAACCTATTTATCCTACCAAGAACATTTACTCTTTTTCCTTTACACTCTCCTATGAAGGAAGCTGCCTCCTTTTTGGCATCCACGTAAAATCTGCTCCAGTTCATCTGCTGCATTAATTATACTATGTCCTCTATTACAAGCCTATTGTTTCATTTACACTATTAAAGCAAAAGCATTTTATTATAAAAAACATTGATAACAGATGAAAAATAAGTAGACTGTAGCAAATAAAAGCTATGTAAGGAGATAAATTTAAAATAAAATTAATTATTCCAGTCAAAATACTAGTTATACAAAGTTGAGCATTTTAGATTTAGATTAATTTAATTAATTAATTAATTTATTTATTTATTTTTGAGACAGAGTCTTGCCCTGTCCCCCAGGTTGCAATGCAGTGGCCCGATCTCAGCTCACTGCAACCTCCTCCTCCCAGGTTCAAGAGATTCTCCTGCCTCAGCCTCCTGAGTAGCTGGGATTGCAAGCGCCCACCACTATGCCTGGCTGATTTTTATATTGTTTTTAGTAGAGAAAGGATTGTGCTTTGTTACCCAGGCTGGTCTCCAACTCCTGAACTCAGGTGGTCTGCCCACCTCAGCTTCCCAAATTGCTGGGATTACAGGCATGAGCCACCACGCCCAGCAATTTTAAAATCCTTATAGCAATAGCACCCTGATCTCCCTGACTTTGTAACTATGCTTCATAGCGTAAGCATTTCAACTTAGGATTTTTCCAGCAAAAGGTATTTTTTTTTAGACTTTAAAACTTGCACCCATATATTTCTTTCATATTTTTATTACTTCTGTAGTCATTTTGACTTCAGAAGTCTTCACAGTCTTGCTGAAACACTGGGATGGTTTTCTTGGAAGTGAAGAAGCAGGCAGGAAGTTAAGAAGAAAACAAGAACATGCTGTTTTGTTATCCTCACTTCTCAGGATAAACAAGGGGCAGTTGGCAATGTTCTGATAACTTCACAAATTCATAGATTATTCCTGCATTTTATCTTTTTATTGTGTCTAATAACCCTGAAGGCTCAGGTTCCCTGCAATAATCACACAGCAGCCTCTTACTTATTAGAACATTTAGAAAATTATATTTTATCCTCCCAGGTACTTCTTTTGCCCACCTTTCACCTTCCCTTCTACCCTGTCAAAAATTCCTGGAGACTTTTTTCTCTCTTCCATTCACACAATGAAATCACCTCTGCTATGAAAGCTTGCAGGTTCCCCAACCCAATTCTGAATGGCCACACCCAGCATCAATGCTGTGTCCTTGACTTTGAGTGAGCCATGCGGTTGTGGGAGCCAGGGTTGCCTGCCTCAGCACTGTCTCCTCATTTTTCCTCTCTCTTCTATTATTCAGTGAACCAAGAACCCGTGTAACTTCAGCCTGAGAATATATTTGATGATCAAAATCCTGCATCCCCATTTCAGACTTTCTAAGCGTGCATTTTCAATGATCTCTGAGAAAACTTGAACTGAAATAATCTCTGTGAAAGGGTGGTAGGACTTGTTCCAAGTTCTTATCCCAATAACTATCTTGGCAATTCTCATCATCATCTAATCCAAGAATATATATAGCCAATTTTTCTTTCCTGCCCCATGATGTGATTCTGAGCCTCTAGAAACAGGAATCCCCTCTTTGGTAGTGAAATCTCATAGGAATTGTGTGGCCCTTGAATGACACAGTTATCTAAAACACTTAGTAGAATACTTTACACATATATATATAGAGAGAGAGATAATTTATATAATATTGGTTATTATCATTATTTTTATTTTTTCACCTGAACACCGATATTATGTCTCTTCTAATTTTCCTAGTAGTTTTGATGAAAGATGTCAGTTTGTGGCATCTAATGAAATATAGTTTTACTCTTTCCACCAAAAGCAAGCACACAGACAATATTCAAACATCAGACCATTTTTTCTAAGCCACTAGCAGTTACCTCATTTGGAAAAACACTGGAACATGTCCCCTGTATTCATTTTTATATCTACCATAAATCTACACCACGACTTGTGCACAACAGATGTCTTATAAGAGTGGAAAAAGTGAACGATGCATGTGTATTAATTAAATCACCCACCTGTCATTTTTTTTTCATTTAGATGACTAACCGCTTTTATCATCAAAAGTTGAGATTTTTTTTTTCAGATATCAAACTACCCTTTCAGACACTGGCACTTTACCTATTCTCTCATGTTGCTTTTTCATTTTTATGAGATATTTCCTCCCTAGAAATTTGAAATTCAGACAAACATTAAAGAGAATCTCTCAAATCTGAAAAACTTTAAAAGAGATCCTTTGGAGAGTGGCGGATGTCAGTGGTGCCCTGTTAAGATGCAGCAAAATGTGACCGCATCCTCTTTGTTGCCCTGTTAAGGGAGATAGATTTTAATTTCCTGAAAGGAAATCCATGCCAAGCCAGCCTGAGCCCACACCATGCTGCTGCTCTCGGCCTGTGGAGTGAGAGGCTGATATCTCACCTGCAGCTCAGTAATTGTGTGAAGAAATTTCAATTCCAACCTCGGCAGGAGCAGAGGAACTCAGTCTGGAAGTTTCCATCTTGGTAGTCCATACAAAGGAAGAAAATTCCTTACAAGGGTTAGATTCCGATGTCTCATTACAGATGGGCTTCCTTTTGATAATTCTACAATGTAGAATGAAGATCCCACACGGTTTAACTTTTTGAAACAGAAAAGCAGATTTTTCTTTCTATAAAGGAAGCATCTCCTAAGACCTATAAAGGATTTTTTCCTTCCTATTATTGAATGCTTTTCTCTTTCAATAAGCCCTGTTTCTCCTTGACTTCCTTCTCTGGGCTGATTTTCATTTTAGGAGGAAAAACAAAAATGTTTCTCAAAAGCAACAAAGAGGCTTAGAGCACATACAGCTTGCTCTAACAGGTGTGCCTTACCTCACAGTATAAAAAAACATCATGACTTATTTTCAGTGAAAACCCAACTCTGTACAAAATTCCCTAAAACAAGGATGTTCCCCTGTAGCCAGTTTCACCACATGAAAAAAGCTTGATTCGGTGTTTACCATCACAACAGGGCATTTGGTAAGTATTATACTCAAAAAGGAAAAAAAAAATCATTGTTGGTTACAAGAAGGCACTCAACAACTTAGTGTACATCTGCCCAGGGCCATATGGCTGTATGTGGAGGCGTTTCTTTCTTTCTTATTGCCCGGTCCTCAGAATTAAATGGACCTGCGGACAAATAGACCCTAATCAATGGTTCATTCACGGGCCAATCAAGTAAAAGTGAATACTTGAAGAAAAAATTAAATCCGGAATACTTCTTAGAGAACACTAGTCTCAGAGGACATAACGGCTAATCCAAAGTTGGAAAAAACAAAACACTGTTCCTGTTTCTGTCTTACAAATAATAACAACAGATTTCCCCCCAGATAAGTCTCCTTGATGTAATGTTATTCAGCATCTACGAAGATTTAAAGAACCTGCAAAATAGGGTTGTTTTCTTTCTTGCCATAGATGACCCCATGGCTTGGGGACCACTGTGCCATATTGTGCTGAGAAGGCTCGGATTGGGTGGCTGTGAATAACTCACAGAGTTGTGTACGTGTTTCCTATTTTGCTGACCTGCAGCTTACATATCCAGACTAGGTGACAGAGCAAATTCATGACAGGCAGTTGACAGAAGCAGAATGCAAGGGAAAAATCTGGGGCAGGCTGAGCCCAGATTCCAATCCTATCAGGGGAGAACAGCAATTCCTACTTGGGGCCATTAAGAGACAGGAAAGAAAGGTGAAGGTCAGATGTTGGCAGAGCAGGAAGCTCCAAATTTGAACACATTGAGCATAGACTCAGAATCTGTTCCTATCTAGGTGAAATCTGACAGGGGCTGCCAGGAAGACAGGTCTGATGACCTGGGCAGAGGAATTTCTAAGTTCCTTGCAGGGAGATCTGTTTGGAAGAAGACTTCACACCGGCCCAGCTGCTGCATGAGCCCAGCCCTCCAGCCCTGGACCTACTGTTAGCCATAGTGATAAAGAAGCATTCTTTCTAGAAGGAATACAGTAGCATTTCAAACATGATTACCTGATCCCAGGTCCAGGAAAGGTAATGCTCAACCACCTACAACAGTAACATGCAATTAAAAAATCTATCTGCACACCAAGCCCCAAATCATCTCAATAGTTGGTGAGTGACTGAAACCGTGCCTCGTAAATAAGGCTGATGGATTAGTGTTTACAATACATCACACTTCAGGGTCTGTCCAGAGCAATCATCACTCGGTGAGGGAATTACCATCTGCATTTCTTCCTGTCCACCAAAGAGTATTTCTGAGAGTGTTCTGTGACAGTAATTTTCCAAAAACACTATTTGGCAGCCACCAGTGAACTCTGTGGTTCCCAAAAAGTAGAGTCTGTCTCTCTGGGAGTTCACCACATTACGTTAGTGGACTCCTCATTGTAACATCCCACCTGATAATACCAGCCATTATGACCCTAATATGCTGCAAACAGCTCTTAAATAAAGCATTGCAACAAATGGACCTGACTTACTGTCCGTGGGCCAAATCAAATTCCTAGTCTCGTATTAATAAACACTGGAATGGCAATTGTAACCTTAGGGAGGTGATCTTAACGGATAGCTATCCACCAGTGAGAACCCAGAGCACCAAATTAAGCTTCAATAAAATAACTCTGCAGAACAAAACACATTATCCCCTGATCCTCACAGCAGCTATATAGCTTTCTCTGATGCCCATTTCCAAATGGGACTTAATGTGCAGGATTTAATGGGTAGGTTTATGTTATTTCACGTTTTTGCAAATTAACCTACCATAGGAAGCATCTGCCAAGATGCACTCAAAGCATCAGAAACCGCCTTGGATTTGCAAGTACACATTGACTCCCCTAAGCTCGTTTGCCCTCATTGTTTTGCTTTCAAAATTCCCCACGCCAAGTATTTCTGTCTGTATGCTCAAAAGAGGCAAATGTGTTTGTCTGCTCCTATTGAGCTTTTCTGCCTAGAATCAATGGACTAAGACATTAATAATAATGGTGTTTCTGGAATCTTTGTAGCACAAGATTTGGAGCTTTTGTTCCAGCCTTCTGCCATATCAAAATAACTTTTTATAAAATGTGTTCTCTGAAAAGGGAGTAGAGAAAAAGCATCTCTCTAATACACATAATAAAATTAGAGAGCAATCAAAAGGAAATTTTTATACTTAAAATGGCCTCTAAAGATGAGTTTCACAATTTAGCTTTATGCATCCGTGAAAGCGAGAATGAGGAAAGCCAGGTACCTGCAACTCCACCTGCAAACGTGATTGCAAACCTCCTTCATGACAAGCTCTCACACTCCTGCTTGCAGGTAGGAGGAAGCCGTCTCTCCTTCTCTCTGGCATCAGCCACCATTTTATCCTGGTAGAGATTTCTGTGATAAGCATCATGAAATTTCCTGTAGACGGCACGGACTTTAATATCTATGTGATGTCCTGACTTCTACCCTTTCCTCCGGTGTCTTTGCATGTGGTGCCTCGTCTCATGTCTCTTGACGTGAGTACAGACAGTGACCACCCACCAGTTGTCTTTTTCCCTGCTATACCCCAACAAAGCTCCAGACTCTGCAGTTATCAAGGGGTGAATAAGTAACACACACTCGCATGTCATGAAGTAATTGTTCACATGTAACCCATTACTTATTTTACAGATGAGTAAACTGAAACCTAGAGGAGATTGATTTAAAGTCATACAAATGCTTAGTGTTCGAACTGGTACTCAAAACAATTTTTCCTATTCTAAATACTATAACATGGTACTACATATATCCACAGTGCATGTGCTCTTCAAAGTACTCTCAGGAA
Source organism: Hylobates moloch (assembly GCF_009828535.3). Classification (NCBI taxonomy): domain Eukaryota; kingdom Metazoa; phylum Chordata; class Mammalia; order Primates; family Hylobatidae; genus Hylobates; species Hylobates moloch. Next base: position 122,645,269 of record NW_026652283.1, read on the forward strand.
AATTGTTCCATTTTATTTGCAATACAAACCTAGGCATAAGGAGAATAGGAGTCATTGTATCCTATTTTTAAATTTGAGGAAAACTGTCTCTCCAGGGAGAGGGGAATCACAGTGGTAAAGGGTGGTTGCCGAGCTGGATTTAGATCCCAGACCTGTCAGCTGTGGGCTGTGTAACCTTGAATAAGTTACTAAATGACTTCAGGTTTTGGTTTACTTTTTTGTTTTGTTTTGTTTAATTGACAAATAATAATTGTACATATTCATGGGTTACAAAGTGATGTTTTCATGCATCTAATGAACAGTGATCAGATCGGGCTAATTAGTATACCCGCCCTTGCAACTATTTATCATTTCTTTGTATTGGGAATGTTCAATATCCTCCTTCTAGCTCTTTGAAACTAACTAATATATTATTGTTAACGATAGCCATCTTATGGTGATAAAGAACACTAGGATTTATTCTGAGCAAAAGAAGAACCTGAAGAATGAGAGTGAAAACCTATGCAAGAGGTTATTATAAGGACTAAATTAAATGATGTATTTTATAAAATACATGTGGTCCACAGTAAGCCTGTAACAAGCAGAAGCAGTTATGTCTAAATCCCGGTCACCTGTAAAACTAGTTCACAGCCCGTCGCCTCTCTGAGGACTTCTAACTCTATTCTGATTCTAATGGATGCTTTCTCTGGGTGATCATCTATCAAATAAACTTCAGTTGTTCATATTCATTTAACGTGTACTAGTTATTGAGACTCTTTGAAGGAAACACAGAGGAAACACTCCAGAATTTCACCCATGAGCTTGTATCGACAGTGGAAATGCAGACACAGGAAGGGACCAGGAGAGAACAGGACAGAGGAGGGAAGAGCAAGTCTTGGGGTTTGGCCGATGAGGAGGAACTGCTAAACAGAACAAAGATGTTTTGTCTTTTTGTGGTCCATTATTAAGGTTTTCAAAAATTAAAAAATTGGTTTTGAATTTTGGACAAAAACAAACTTGGATATATGTCAACACCCAAAAAATAGTTTTAGAAAAGCTATAAAATACAGCTTGGCCAATATAGATATTACCCTTTTGTACAATGACATGGTGAAATGATACTAGAATGTTATGTCGTTCATCCACATCATCTATTTTTCAGAGGCTGACAGTGACGCTCAGTGGCTCGCCTGAATTTGCTCCCTAAGACAACTGCTTACCTTTCTCGGAGGGCCAAAAAAGGCAGGAATGATAAGACAATTAAACTTACCTGAAAGCCACAGTAATAACTGTATTTACCTCCTCTGTAGGATTAACCCTCAAAAGATTTGTTAATCAAACTATGGGCATACCTGAGAGATACTGCAGGTGCAGTTCCAGCTCACTGCAATAAAGTTAATATTGCCATAGAGTCACACACATTTTTTTAGTTTCCGAGTACATAAAATGTTATGTTTACACCACACTGTAGTCTATTAAGTATGCAAATAGCATGATGTCTAAAAAAGCTAACGTGCATACCTTAATTAAAAAATAATTTATTGCTAAAACATGCTAACCTCCACCTCCAGGGTCAAGCGATCCTCCCATCTAAGCCTTCAGCAAGTTATAATCTTTTTGCTCGTAGTGGTCTTGCCTCAATGTTCCTGGCTGCTGATTGATCACAGTGGTTACAGAAGGTTAAGGTCGCTGTAGCAATTTCTTCACATAAAACAACAGTGAATTTTGCTGCATCAATTGACTCTTTCATAAAAGATTTCTCTGTAGCATGCTATGCTGTTTGATAGCATTATCTCCACAGGCAAACTTCTTTGAAAATCAGAGTCAATCCTCTCAAATCGTGCTGCTGCTTTATCAACTAAGCTTATATAATCATCTAAATAGTTTGTTGTAACTTCAACAATGTTCACAATATATTCACCAGGAGCAGATTCCATCTCAAGAGACCCCTTTCTTTGCTCATCCATAAGGAGCAAGTCCTCATCCATTCAAGTTCTATCATGAGGTTGCAGCAATTCAGTCACATCTTCAGGCTCCATTTCTATTGCTAGTCTCGTGTTATTTCCATCACATCGGCAGCTACTTCCTGCACTCAAGTCTTAAACCCCTCAAAGTCATCCAAAAGGGTGGAAATCAACTTCTTTCAAACTTCTGTTATTGTTGATAGTTTGACTGACTTCCAAGAATTACAATGTTCTTAATGGCATGTAGAATGGTGAATCTTTTCCAGAAGGTATTCAGTTCACTTTGCAAACATCCATCAGAGGAATCACTATCTACGGCAGCTATAGCTTTATAAAATGTATTTCTGAAATAACAAGACTTGAACGCTGAAATTACTTCTTGATCCATGGGCTACAAAATGAATGTTGTGTTAGCAGACATGGAAATAATTTTAATTTTTTTTGTTTGTTTTCTTGAGATAGAGTCTCACTCTGTCACCCTGGCTGGAGTGCAATGGTGCAGTCTCAGCTCACTGCAACCTCCACCTCCCAGGCTCAAGCGATCCCCCCATCTTAGCCTCCCAAGTAGCTGGGACTATAGGCATGTCACCATGTCTGGCTAATTTTTGGTGTTTATATTGTATTTTTGTAGAGACAGTGTTTTGTCATGTTGCCTACGCTGACAACATTAATCTTGTACATTCCTTCAGAGCTATTGAGTGTTCAAGTGCATTGTCAGTGAGCAGTACTATTTTGAAAGGAATCCTTTTTTCTGAGCAGTAGGCTCCAATAGTGGCTTAGAATATTCAGTAAACCATGCTGTAAACAGATGTATGTGCTGTCATTGAAGCTTCACTGATTCCTTTAGAGAGCACAGGCAGAGTAAGATTTCACAGAATTCTGAAGGGCCCTAGGATTTTCAGAATAATAAATGAGCATTGGCCTCAACTTATAGTCACCAACTACCAGAGCCCCTAACGAGAGTCAGCCTGTCCTTTGAAACTTCAAAGCCAGGTATTGCCTTCTGCTCCCTAGCTATGAAAATCCTGGACAGCATCATCTTCCAATATAAGGCTGTTTCATTCACATTGAAAACCTGTTGTTTAGTGTAGCCACCTTCATCAGTGATCTTAGCTAGATCTTCTCGGTACCTTGCTGCAGCTTCTACATCAGTGCTTGCTGCTTCACCTCATGCTTTTACATTACAAAGATGGATTCTATCCTTAAACCTCATGTACCAACCACCGTTAGCTTTAAACTTTCCTTCTGCATCTTCCTTACCTCTCTCTGCCTTCTTAGAACTGAAGAAATTGGACTCTTGCTCTGGATTGGGCTTTGGCTTAAGGGAATGCTGTGACTGGTTTGATCTTCCATCGAGACTACTCAAATTTTCTCCATGTCAGCAATACAGTTCTTTCAGTTTCTTGTCATTCATGTGTTCACTGGAGTGGTACTGTTGATTTTCTTCCAGGTCTCTTCTGCTTTCACAGCTTAGCTAGCCAGTTGGTGCAAGAGGCCAGCCTTTTGCATTGTCAGTGAGTAGCACTATTTTTAAAGAAATATTTTTTTTTTTTTTTCTGAGCAGTAGGCCTCAATAGTGGGCTTAGAATATCCAGTAAACCGTGCTATAAACAGATGTGCTGTCATCCAAGCTTTGCTTATTTCTTTAGAGAGCACAGGCAGAGTAAACTTCACATAATTCTGAAGAGCCCTAGGATTTTCAGAATAATAAATGAGCATTGGCTTCAACTTACAGTCACCAGCTACGAGAGTCCCTAACAAGAGAGTCAGCCTGTCCCGTGAAGCTTTAAAGCCAGGCATTGCCTTCTGCTCTCTAGCTATGAAAGCATCCCTTCTGTAGGGAAGCTAGAAGAGGAGAGAGACAGGGGTGGGTAAAAATGACACAGCAACAATCTGTGGCTAAAAATTTGAAAGGGCCAACTGATTTAGCTGGTAATTTATAAACCGCAAATTCCATGTGCAGGATGGTGTGGCAGCGGCACACTACAACATATATCCATTTACTTCTGCAATCAGGAGACAATAAAACATTTATTGGGTTTTAATTTCTGGGCAAACCTGGGGTTAACCTTCCTAATCAAGATTTTCCTTTGCAATGTAATAAACATCATAGTATTCATTTCCATCAGCCTTTTTTGGTAGAGGAATGCATTTTTTCTCTGGCTTGTAGCCAGCCCATAATTTTCTGGAGAGCTAGTGAGACAGATCTCGCAGAAGTAACAAACATGGGGAATTCGATCGTTTTGTATTTGAGTTTTTCTGGGACGTTTTCATTCTGATCTGATCTAACATTTCATCGAAATTCCTATACTGGTTTACAATTTTTAAAGTACTTTCAACTTCCCAAATTTTTAATTTGCACCAAATCTATAACATTAGAATAATGGATAGCAGTAGCATTATTTTACAGATATAGACGCTGAAACTAAGAATATTGAAGAAACTTTCTGAATGTGAAACAACCATTTAAAATCAGGGCATAAAGGGAAGTGAGCTCCTTTGGCTGCTAATGAAGTTCTTCTTCTCCCACGTCTTAATGCCTGAGCAAAAACAAGGAATAAATGGTGTCCACACACAACAATGCCACTCAGATTCTGCCTTGATGTAGGAATAGTATTTATTCTGTGCCTTCCGTATACTATGCTAAGTGTTATGCTCACTAAAGTGAACACAGTGAACACCTACCTGTCCACGGGGAACTTACAGTTTATTGCAGGTGATGGAGGCATAAGCAGCGCTCTGCAATGTGGCATAACAAGTGCTCTCACTGGGGTCACACAGGGCCTTGGCCCTGCCTGATGGCAGCACATCACTTGCAAATGATGCCTCGTTGAGATGGAAAGTGTCACCCAGAATGAGTCAGGTGAGACGTGGGCATTCAGGAATATGATAGCCATATGTAAGGCCTCTGGGGTGGAGAGAGCAGAGCTCATCGAGGAACTGGGAGCCAAGCACGAGTGAGATTGTGCAAGAGCTTGTAAAGGTGTAAGAGCAATGCCAAATAATTGAGAATTCCTAATAAGAGAAAGAAGATTGCACTTGTGTTATTTCTAGTGGCACTAAGAACAAAGAGGTTCAAGTATGAGGGAGGGAGGGAGGGAGAGGGAGAGGGAGGGAGGGAGGGGGGGAGAGAGAGAGAGAGAGAGAGAGAGAGGAGGCTGGTCCTGAGATTGGAGGTACAAGAACCAGCCATGAGGACATTTCTGTATCCCAGTGTGTTAGTCCGTTCTCCCACTGTCATAAAGAACTACCTGAGACTGGGTAATTTATAAGGAAAAGAGGTTTAATTGTGCTTATGGTTCTGTGGGCTGTACAGGCTTCTGCTTTTGGGGAGGCCTCAGGAAACTTATAATCATGGCGGAAGGTAAAGGGGAAGCAGGAACATCTTCACATGGCAGGAAAGAGAGATCGAAGCAGGAGGCGCTACACAGTTTCAAACAACCAGATCTTGTGAGAATTCTATCACGGGAACAGCAAGGGAGGAGTTCGCCCTGTGATTCAATCACCTACCACCACGCCTCTCCTCCAACACAGGGAATTACAATTCAGCATGTGATTTGAGTGGGGACAGAGAGCCAAGCCATATCACTGTGCAAGACCCAATGGTGTCCTGATGTAGCGTACAGGAAGCTGAGAAAGTCCTTTGACCTGGGCTCTCTTCCTTACTGAATCCTCAGTCTCTGCTCAGCACCTATGTTCATGTCTTTGTTGCCTCAACAGTAGAAAGAACTACAGGATTCTGTGATGGTTTCTCTTTTTGGAAATATTGAACGGGTATTACTGCATCTCTTTCCTTGAGAATCAATGAAAGACAAGAAAATTCTCAAGTATCTCTGCAGAGTAGTTCAGGACTGGTCAGGGCAGAAAAGCTTAGAAAAGGTAGCCAACACCAAAGACAAAACTAAGCTACAGCATCCACATTTTGCACAGCTCCTCAGCCACGGGATGTGATGCCTTTGCCATCATTCTCCCAATACACTACCCTCCTTTTCCTCCACCTACCATAGGGAATTAATGACTTATCCTTTTACACTTTTCCATCAAAATGCATTTATAATATTTCTTTCTTCATTATCCCTACTGCTGACCTCCCTCTCCCATGGAAACACTTACCTACATCACCTCCTCCACTGGAGTAGCATTTTATGGGCTTCACTGACTCTAGTTTCTCTTCTTCTCTATGTCTCAGTGTAAGGCTGCCATACTATTCTGCACCTGGAATCCCTGGTTTGTAAATTATCAGCTAAACCAGTTGGCCCTTTCAAATTTTAGCCAGGCTTCTATCCCAATCAATGCACCATCATAATAGAACTTCTCATCAAACAACTTTCACTGGAACCGAATTCCTCAGTCAAGACAAAATTCACCTAACTGACCCTGATCATTTATCTTCAGTCTATCCTTTACCCAGGCTTATACCCAATGGTAGCCACCTTGACATGTTCAAACAAAAAGAGCAGGAGATTTCTCTGCCTTTAGGACAAGAATCTGAGTTGGGGGAAAACTGGTTAGTAGTTGCAAATATTAATATTTAGTCTCAAAGATGTTTTATTAAGAGCTGTTGTTCTTTAGGCTGTGGCACTTCCAATAATACAAAAATTGAACTTCATTGCAAAATAAAATCAAAACATGGGATAAATTAAAGAAAATGAAACAAATAGTTTGAATAAAATAAAATTCATTCTTAGTAAATAGATGGGTAAAGCTGGGCTTCCACAGTCAAATTCTAAAACAAACTCCTTGCTGAAACATTTGCAAAGGCTTAAGAATTTTATGGGGGAAAATAAACTTTTCTTTCAACGTATGCTTGAACTTCAGAAGTGAGAAAACTATTCTACTGTAGAAAAAGTTATCCAAACTGCAAAAGAGCTCATCTGAAGTTTACAGGAGAGTGACAACAGGTGAAAATTTATTTAAGGCCTGCAGCCCAAGCAAACAGAAATGTACTGTCTTGAGTCTATGATTCTTCTTTCCACCCATCCCCAGTATTTCTCTTTCATTGAACGTATTTCTTTTCCAATCACTAAACCTTATTTCCTCTTTATCCTCATTTTCCCTTCACCTTCTCTCGTCTAAATTTTGAAACATTTTCCTTTTCTTAATTACCTTTCATGTACCAGTGAACCTTAACTGCCAGAATATGGAATGGGAGTATTTCTCTGAGTAAATACACTCATTCTATTCAGGAGACTTTCTCTTGTGTGTGACCCACAATGGATTTTGCCTCCTGACAGACTGCAGAGCTTGGTTGAAAAGAGATTCTCACTACTGTTTGAAAGAAAAGCTGAGGAAAGCATCACTAACAGTTTCTTAATTCTAGTGTATTTGGAGGAAGTGACCCTAATTTGGAAAGGTGTTTAGTCCCTCTTTCTCTTCCAGTATAGCCACGAGCCATCCAAGATAGTAGTCACTTCTCATCCTCCTCTGTCTGTCCATGCACAACAGCAAAGCATCAGGCAGGGCCCCCAGGTTGACTTTGCCCAGGTTTCTCATTGTCTACCACCCATCACCATCCCCAGAGTCCCACAGGTTAGTGGAAACCAAAAATAGCCCAAATTGACACATTTTGAGACGCTTCCTCTTAAACAGTGTTATTCAGAGCATACTTGGATGATTAGACTCTTTTTTTTTCATCAGAAACTTGGATGAAAACTAAAGACAACCTTTTCCTATAATTGCAGGTTTCAAAGCAGTCTCCACATGCATGATCTGATTCCATCTTCCCTATGCCCTGGGAAGTAGACGGGACAGTCACAATTACTGAGGCAGGTAATGCCTTCGGATGCCGTGCGTGCTTCCCCTTCCAAAACCCTCCTCTGCATGCCTCTGGCTCCTTCTCTTCATGCTGCTCAGGCTGTTTGTAGGTCTTATGAATCTTTAAAAGAATAGAATGTAAGAGCAATGATACCGCACAGCTCTGGGGTCTTATGGAGCCTTCAAACGGCGGCAATGCCCCGGGAATTTGGATTACAGAGACGTGGCTGTTTTCTTTTTATTTGGTTTACTTTTCATGTTCCTTTTGGATTTCAATTACTCATGATATTTCGGCCCTACTGATTAAAACAAAACAAACAAACAAACAAACAAAAAACCTAAGAGGTAGGTATGTGTCTTGGGGGGGTGTTATAAAAAAGTATGAATATGTCAGGGGATTCATAAACCTCAGGGATACAGGATTTTACTCATCACTCCTAGAAGCAAACACGGGGATGTTCTTTCAGTACCTAACGAGAGATATTAATTTGCCATTTTCACTTTTTTTTTCCAAATTTCCCTGGGTACAATAATCAGGGTCCTTGTAAAATATGCAGCCCTCCAGGCTGGTCCCCTGGAGGTTTTCGGTCAAGGAATCTTGGATGGAGCCTGTGGAATGTATGTGTTAGCTACCCCATGTTATCCTCTGTATAAAAAAATTTCAAGAAGTAGCGCTATAAACACCATACCTGCAATATGGACACCATGAGCCCACAATTCAGGTGAATACAAGGCAGGAAGTATCTACCCCATCTACCTGTGGATGTTGATGCTCAGCTCCCAAGAATGCGTACAAATGACACTTTTTCCAGGAAGCAAGAGAGATGTCAGAAATAGAAGGAGTCAGGCTTCTCTCTAGGTTGGCGGTACATAAAGAACTCATCGCCCGCCATGGGGAAGCCTCTTGCACCAACTGTGACAATTATCTTCCACCCACATGCAGGTGGCGTGTGATATTCTCTGTTACACACAGAAGAAAATGGTAATTTTTAGTCTCCGTAATTGCTTTTTGGCGGCAGAATTGGAAGGTGAAGATGGTAGCACAGGTGAGTTCTTGGCCAATATCCACTCTTCCGAACTGCACATCTGGTCTCCCAACTTGCATGTCATTACCAACACAGGTGAGAGCAGTAACGTGGTGAAGTGCTGAAAGCCAATGGTAAAAATCTCCCAGACTCCTCCGTGGAAGGATGACAACGCCACCTTTGTACAATTAGAGTACAGTAGTTGTAAACTGAACGCTTATACTTAAAAAATACATTTCAGCTTCTTTCACTATTTGGTGTTTTTTAAAAAGCTGAAGCCTGTTTTTAATACATAGGATGATGACATTCACCTGAAAATGTTTATCATGTTCAGATACACCTGCCAAGTAGCAAGAAAGTAGCTTGTGGAAACAGAGACCCCCATCACAGAAAAACAATTTTTTTTTTTTTTTTCAGATGGAGTCTCACTCTGTCGCCCAGGCTAGAATGCAGTAACATAACCTCGGCTAACGGCACCCACCACCCCTCAGGCTGGAGCAATTCTGCCTCAGCCTCCCAAGTAGCTGGGATTGCAGGCACCTACCATTATGCCCGGCTAATTTTTTTTTTTTTTTTTTTTGAGATGGAGTTTTTCTCTTGTTGCTCAGGCTGGAGTGCAATGGCACGATCTCGGCTCACTGCAACCTCCGCCTCCTTGGTTCAAGCAATTCTCCTGCCTCAGCCTCCCAAGTAGCTGAGATTACAGGCACGTGCCACCACGCCTGGCTAATTTCATATTTTTAGTAGAGATGGGGTTTCTTAATGTTGGTCATGCTGGTTTCAAACTCCCAACCTCAGGTAATCCACCCACCTCAGCCTCCCAAACTGCTGGGATTAGGCATAAGCCACCACACCCAGATCAATTTTTATATTTTTAGTAGAAACGGGGTTTCACTGTGTTGGCCAGGCTGGTCTCAAACTCCTGACCTCAAGTAATCCTCCCACCTTGGCCTCCCAAAGTGCTGGAATTACAGGCATGAGCCACCGAGCCCAGCCCAATCAAATAAAGTATAATCACACATGACTTCTTAAAGATTTAAAGGCATACTGTGGTTGGTCAACATATACCAAGCAATGCAAAAATCAGTAAAGGCTTTGCTCTGATTTTGTTATATCATTCTATTCTTTTATTGATAGTTATCTAGGTTAGATCTAAGACAGAAAATTAGACCACGCAAAAAGAATGGTTTCCAAGACAATGGCAATTGTTTAGATAATTCACTCTATTTTAAGGAACTAAGACATTGAGGTGATCTTTAGCCCTGGTCTGAATACCTTATACTGTCATGATTGCCTTAGAATGCCAGGAACAATGCCCTCCCCCCACTAAGGCCGACCTTGGAATCAGCCTTTGGAGCTGGACACCATGATGTTCTCTAGAGTCTTCCGGCAGGTCATTCAATCTCAGCCCACACCCAACCTCCCTGATGTGGTTTGGCTGTGTCCCCCCACAAATCTCATCTTGAATTAGTATGTGTTGTGGGAGGGACCCTGTGGGAGGTAATTGAATCACGGGGTGGGTCTTTCCTGTGCTGTTCTCATGATAGTGAATAAGTCTCACGAGATTTCATGGTTTTTTAATGGGGAATTTCCGTGCACAAGCTCTCCCTCTCTTTGCCTGCTGCCATTCCATATAAGATGTGACTTGCTCCTCCTTGCCTTCTACTATGAATGTGAGGCCTCCCCAGCCATCTGGAAATGTGAGTCCATTCAACCTTTTTCCTGTATGAATTATCCAGTCTCAGTTATGTCTTTATGAGGAGTGTGAAAACAGACCGGTACACTCTCTCTGACTGCCATTACTAGATGGCTAATGTAGTATAAACACAATGTTCACCTCTTCTAAAGGAGTGTCAATTCTGTTCTCATCACTTCATAGGATGGGTTTTAATTCTAACCCATCTTTTATAACTTTCTATTTTGACCTTCATTTTCCTCTTGACAGGCATCCTTCTAATGTCTATATTTTCTTTTCAACACATTAACTGAAGCATATAAAGCCCTGGCAACACTAATACCTTTACCACCCTCAATACTTGAGACAGTTTTACTTCTGAGCACACATAACTGAGGCCAGGGAGAAACGCAGGAACCATCAGCTCGCACCCCTGTGCATCCCCAATCAATTTTTAATCGTCATCTATGATTTCTGTGACATTTCTCCACACTCCTTTGTAGTTTTGGCACCTGATTCATCTCAAGGATTCTCAGTAGCATTGATAATGACAAGGAACCCAATCCAGCCTAAGCCTGGCACTTCCTTCACTACAGTCTTGAAACCTTTCATTTTCATGAAACCTAGACAGTTAGATGTTCCCGTTGTTTCTTGTTTTCTCATCACCGACCTTAATTTTGGTTCTTATCATCATCCAAAAGCAATGAGCCTTTACTCTTATGTCACTGCATGGATTTTCTGTCCTCCCTGACACACACACACACACACACACACAAACACACACAACATATATAGTGCTTATAGTCCTTTACCTTCTTCAGAACCTGTTTTTCACCCACCGTTTCTCTTCCTGATGTAACTCCCACTGCTTGGCTTCACCCTCCTCCCTCCTGAAACATGACTCCAGCTGCACTGTTTTAAATCCAGGCTCATTGGCATCTGGGATTCTAGTGCCCACATTAACATTCTTTAGCAATAAGTACTGCATGTCTGAATCAGAAAAGGATCACACATCTTAAAGAGTATTCCGTGAAGAAACGCAGGTTTCACAGAATGAAATGGCTAGACTACAGCATGATGTGACAATATGTAAAACTATTTATAATAGAATTCTTTCTAATGTCTCTGTAAATCTTCTAATACACAGAACCACGAGACACAATTAAATAAGTGAGTGTATTACAGGCATTGAGATGAGAGGGAGAGAGAGAGAGGACAGTGTTAGGATCAGCAATGAAAGATGTCCTTTACAGAGAAGTGCAGCTGAGAGATTTTATTTTCTCCAGCCTCCTTTCCCTCCTCCCACAAGTCTCTAGGGCTCCCTGCTGAAAGGCTCGGAGTTACCACCTGCCATCTTCCATCAACCTCACTGCCTCTTGAGCGGTGCTGCAAAGCCACTTGAATGTTTTGGCTCCCAAACTCTCCACAGCAGCTCCTCTGCTTATCCTCTTCAAGTTTAGTTCCAAATCATACTTTGACAACTAGTTATTGCTTTTTCTACAGTCAAGTCTCAAAACTAAGGAAAAACACAGGAAGAATTTGTCTGTGTCCATCACCAGAGAATATTCTCATTTTGTCACACGTTTTAGCACACTTGAGTTCTAATGTCAAAGCTTACGTTGCTCATAGAGCAAGATAGAGAAGAGTTTTTGTTTATTTTGTTTTCAGGTGTTTTGTTCTTTTTATTTCTGCCCATCTTCCTGAATGAAGAGGGTTACTGCTGTGTGGACCAAACTACTACCTCTCACCAACAGCTGGTCCCACGTTGTCATAGTGCACCAACCCCACCACAGATAGGAGGCCATTAGGACAGAATCCAACTGCATTTCTAGTTTTCATTAGATAATGACATTTTGGAGAGTACATTTGTTTACTAACTTGCTGACTTGTTGATCTGACTCTCAGAATTACTCTTCTATTTTTTTTTCTGCAATAGTAACAAAAACTATTGACCAAAACTTAATGTATTAATGTATTAATTTACTGACCAAAAATTAATTTATTTTTACTTTATTCAAGTAATAAAATGGCAATATCTGCCAAAGAAAGTGTCTGAGCCACATGTGCAAAAGTTGTGATGAAATCTGTTGATGGAGAAGTGTAGTGCTTTTGACCAGAAGATGAGCATTTCCATTCAGGTTTTTGAGTTATCTAAAACAGAAAGAAGATACCTAAAGAGGCTTTATGGAATCCTATAGTTCTGGGTAGTCCCAGTCAGGATGCCCTGAAACAAAGAAAAGACATTACGGCCGGACACGATGGCTCCCACCTGTAATCCCAGCACTTTGGGAGGCTGAGGCGGGTGGATCACAAGGTCAAGAGTTCAAGACCAGCCTTGCCAACATGGTGAAACCCCATCTCTACTAAAAATGCAAAAATTAGCCCTGCACAATGGCAGGTGCCTGTAATCCCAGCCACTCGGGAGGCTGAGGTGGGAGTATTCCTTGAACCTAGGTGGAAGAGATTTCAGTGAGCTGAGATTGCACCACTGTACTCCAGCATGGGCCACAGAGTGAGACTCTGTCTCAAAATAAAGACACTAAGTTCTCCATTATTATTCTTGGGTGTATTGTTGGTTATATTTCCTGTGTGCTTACCAGAATCTCTCTACCTAGAATGAATGACTAATAAGTCATTCATTCATTCATTCATTCAGTATCTACTGCTCTCATATGAAATGCCAGGAACTTTTCTAAGTTCTGAGGACTCGGGGAGTCAAATATGTCGTTAGGAATTAAAACAAAACAAAACAAAAACAAAAACAAGCATGGTGATCAAGCTCTCCCCTGTTCATACATCTAGGTTTCAACATGGTCAGTGAGAAAAACACTTAGAGGCAAATCTGAATGTGAAAACAATCTTCATTTACCTTTTGTAATAATTAAAACAAATCAATTGCATTTGAAAAAAGCTATATATCTTAAAGGCTAAAATAGCATTAGTTTTCTTTTAATGTATTTTAGCACAATACACATTCTGTGCCCAAAGTTTTGTTATTGCTGCTGCTGTTTTTTTTCAAGGTCTGGTCAAGAAAACTGAAAAGAATGAAGGGAAAATAAACCCTTTTGATGATCCAGAGAAATGTTCAGCAGCTGTGACCAGCCTCACACCATTCCTGGGTCCTCCCTGCCCATGAGAGCCTAAGAATCACTGCAATTTCTGGGACAGACAGAACTTGACATGGCTCTAGGCCAGACTCCAAGCAGACAGAGTTGCTTTTACAGGGCAATAAAGTAGTAAACATAGAGGTCAAAAAATTGAGTTTAATTACCTTAGCTCAATTTCAACATGAATGTCCTTCAAAGGCTGCCTGTCCATGAGCTGGAAACTAGACTTCCTTTTCTATAAGGGCAAAGAGGAAGAGGAAAGATCCTATTGCAGAAAATAGTTAAAATAATGTTAATGGAAGCTGGAAATTAAAATTTTGTCTTCTTGTTTAACTTGAATCTACCGAGGAACATAATTTCTTTACTGCTTCATGAAAGACGGCGGGGCTGCGGTGGGTGGTGGTCCAGAGGATACATTTGTTGTCACGAGAGTTGAAAACCCCAATATCAACTTTGAAATCCAGAAAGCAACCACTACTTTCTGAATTTTTGGACCCTGAAACCAAGACTATTATATTGAAGGAAGCAGTATGACCCTAACACCTCCTAGACTGTAACCTTTGGAGGACAGATATTATATGATTTATTTCTATAACCCTACAGCTAAAATATTACCATATATGCACTTGAAATTCAGTAAATATTGTTTGAAGAAAAAATGAAAGAGAGGGGAAGGAACATGTATGTATTCAATAACAAAATCAAGGATTATCAATTTTCACCATAGAGAACATTATAACATCTACCTTGTGTCATTACAAATGTCGTTCTATGATAAAATGTTCTGCTTGTTAAGATAAACAGGGATTCTTAGTCAGAAATGAAGAACTATTTCTAAAACGTCATTCTTTCATAAAAGTGTGTTGATACAAATGGTCTCCTGGTGACTAAATGTTGTTTTACTAATCAAGATGTTTGCTTTTTGAAGAGGGAGATATATAACTTCATAATTTTTATCTAGGAATGCATTGTTGGGTGACAGATATTTATCTGGGTTTACTTTGTGGATGTAGGCCACACTAAAACCCTACCCATTATACTTCTACAACTAGTTCATTCCATTCTGAATGGTACACAACATTCATTCTAGAAATCTCTCCCTTGAGTTTTTCCAAACAGTATTACCAGCCACTTATAGTTTCACTAATACTAGTTTTACACATTTTAATTGCGATTTTAAATTTTACACATGATTTTCTGGCATTTATAGAGTTCAAAATGGGGTTTTACTATAATTTTAGTACTTAGATATAAGATTTTGTTACTCTGCCAAAATAGAAATGGTATTCATTGCTTCTACCTGAAAGACTCAGAATTCACTAATTTCCTATAATGCATGTTGTTATTTAATCCACATTCCTCTATGATCTTTTAAAGGCTACTTTAAAAGTAGCCCAAGATAGAAACACTAAAATAAACAAAATTAAACAAAACAAAATTTCATGTGCATCGTGATACACATTTCACTTTACCTAAAAGCAAAACATGAGGATAAGCCACTTACAATTTTAAATCCATGTTCTGTTCTCCACTTTCACATATCATATTCCGAATCATGGTCAAATGGTGTTACTCTGCCCTTGTTCCATTGTTTCATAACTAGTTACATGCACTTTGGTGCAAATATTGGCAGAAATTACCTCTATTGATGCATTCGTGTGTGCTGTGTTTGGTAATTATATAAACACCGTTAAAAGATTGAGCTGTATAGTTTTAAATCCCTTCACAGATTTATAGTTAGAGGAAAAGACATACATTAGAAGATTTAGCCAACTGACTTTGTTCTAACTATCCACGGTAAAATGTTTCTGATGTTACAGCAAAGTACAGTACAATACCTGCAAGTAAATCCTGTTAATAGTATTGACTTGATTTTCAATTTTACTGCATGTCAACATAAATTGACAGTTTCTCTTCCTTTCCTTTTCAACAGCCTGCCCTCAGTTTAGAATTCTGTCTGGAGCCAATACAGTCCTTCACAAACACAATTTCACATTATATCACAAAAGCTTCATTAGCTCATTTAATTAATGACAAGTAAAACATTGTTTCAGCTCACTAAACAAAGCCTGCGTTGCAAGGCAATTACTTTCTTCTTCTCTATGAGAAGCAGAGATACCATGGTCAACTGGAATGAATCACAGAAGTCTCTAGAATATCTTAGAATTTCCAAACTTTTATCTCTTGACATCTCCTATAATAATGATCTTAAGAAGAACTGAAAAGGAGAAAACAAAGGAACGTAACTTAAAAATATTAAAGATTTTGTTTTTCATTCTTAGTCAATTTTTGGGACAATTCAAAGTTGAAATAATAATAACTTGCTGGGGCAGCAGGAAGATTACTTTATAGAATATTGTAAAACATAAAAAAGAAGAAGATATATATCCTGAGATACAAAGGAATAAATATTCAGCTTTAGACTATCACATTAATTAATTTTCAAATATGTTTTGCCAAATATCTGGTTTTCATCTACTTTTTACACCCGCTATCACCAAACACAAACACAAAGTGTGTGTATATTTTTCTTGTTTTATTCTGTGATTTCAAGTTTAATTCACTTATACTATTAAATGATTCCCAGATGAAAGTTGTGTCCTAAAATTACAAACATTAATATGAGCTTGTAATACTAAGAGAAGATGCTTGAATATATATAAATAAATGTGTATATTTAGATATTTAAATATATAAGTAAATGTACATATTTAAATATATAAATAAATGTATATGTATTTAAATATATAAATAAATGTGTACATATTAAATATATATAATAAATATGTACATACACATATATATTTAAAATATATATATACATATTTAAGCCAATTCATCACAATGGACAATTAATATATTAAGAAAACTAAAATATAAAGGTCACACCGAAGTGTCTTTAAACTTTCTGAATATTGGGTTTGCCATGGAAACTGAATAGCAAAATAAGAAAGGCTTATGGAGCATAAATTACAGTTGCCTTGAGATTGCAGCAATTTTCAAAACATCCTTGAAAAATATCCATTTATTTTTTTGCAACGAAGTGCATGGGGTTTTAGCTCTTCAGTGAGGTAATACCCGCTTTTCCGCTGACAGCCCTTTATTTGGGATTATGCAGCACCATGGGTACATAACTAAATACATGCACTTATTCATAGAGGAAAACAGTTTTGTAAGCTATTAATGTTATATTCTTTGGTGTGATAAGGGCACTTAAGATACCTGAGAAAAAATATATTTGGAAATGACCTGGAAAACTTTCCTTTGTCTGTAATCTTTGCGGGCCAGCAGTTACTTTCTGCTGATTCTTGGCTGTTCCCTCACTGCAGTCACTGCAAGCAGCCTGGTACAGTCCAAAGGGAGCAGAGCTGGAACAGGAGCTGAAGGCCAGAGTTCTAGCTCCACGTTTCCCACTGATGTCTTCAGTGGCCTTGGTGTGGGGACGAAATATTATTACTTTCAGTATTCTCATCTGAATATTTGCAAGTGGAAGGACAAACAGGGGCAGGAAAAAAAAAACCTCAAAGTTTCATTTGCATTTTTAATATGTAAGATTATGTAAAATCAGCTGAGTACAGTGGCTCACACCTATAATCCCAGCACTGTAGGAGGCCAAGGCAGGAGGATTACTTGAGCCCAGAAGTTTGAGACCAGTAGCCTGGGCAGTATAGCGAAACCCCATCTCTACAAACAAATATCTTTTTAAAAAGGTTAGCTAGGCATGGTGGTGCATACCTGTAGCCATAGCTACTGAGGAGGCTGAGGGAGGAGAGCTGCTTGAGCCCGGGAGGTCAAGTCTGCAACCAGCCATGACCGTCCCACTACACTCTGGCCTGGCTGACAAAGCAAGAACCTATCTCCCCTCCAAAAAAAATTATGGAAATTAATCGCTGGAGGGTAAAATGGGTAAAACCTAGCATTTTTTTCTTCCTTTTCAACCAATAATCCTCCTGTACCATTTCAGTTCAAATGACCATAGGCCTAAAAGAAACCAGAATGTTGTAACCATTTTAAAGATGGCAAAGAGAATTCATCTAGTATTGAAAAGGCAAACTTTTTTTTTATGTTTAACTTTCCTTTTTTTTTTTTTATTATTGTACTTCAAGTTTTACGGTACATGTGCACAATGTGCAGGTTTGTTAAAAAAAAGAAGAAAAGGCAAACATTAGTAAATTAATAGTAAATATATAATAGAGATCAAAATGGAGTAATCATGGAAAAATCACTCATGTTTAAGATGGGAGGGGTTTATATATGCAATTGTGATGCTTAAGTGATATCCTACAACATAAAATCTTCTCCACCTTATCCAGCCCTCAGTGTGTGCCCTAAAGTAGGATGATTGATCTTCCTTCTAATTTTATCACTGTTAATGGCATTGCTGATGTTCTCCCTGTTGTAATTCTTGTTTGAAGATTCCTGAGTCTTAATAACGTGTGGCAGGGAGTTCTCCACTTTAATTATAAGACATCTCATTAGCCACATTTATCCATTTCAGATGTGTTACTTTTAAGCCTACGTTTTATAATCTTTACAAACAGCAGCTACCATGAAGGCCTTTTAGGACAAATGAATTAGAGAACTTTTATAGGACAAGTCTGGGTTGCTGTGAGAAAGTCAGCATGCCGAAGACAGGAGAAGGGGCACAGGCACACTTGCTTTGTTTTGCATATTGGAAAGACCTCAGGCTAAGTGCTTATTGAACAGGCCACGCACATTATTATCTTGCTTCCTCGGGATTTTCTCCTCCAGGCACTTTGTACTTGCTCTCAGTCATATTGACAGGTGTTCCTGGGAGCTCATATTTTCACTTTTGATAAAAATGATTTACATGCTTCCTATTTCATCATCTACTGCCCCTCTGTATTAGTCCATTTTCACACTGCTGTACAGAACTACTGGAGACTGGGTAATTGATAACGAAAGGAGGTTTAATTGACTCACAGTTCCACAGGGCTGGGGAAGCCTCAGGAAACTTACAATCATGGTGGAAGGTGAAGGAGAAGCAAGCACCTTCTTCACAAGGTGTCACGAAGAAATAGCTAGGAGGGGAATTGCCAGGCACATAAAACCAACACATCTCCGGAGACCCCACTCACTATCACAAGAGCAGCATGGGGGAAACCGCCCCATGTTCCAATCCCCTCCCACCAGGTCTCCCCCTGGACATGTGGGGATTACAATTTGAGATGAGATTTGGTTGGGGGGACATAGAGTCAAACCATATCTCCCTCTTCAATATCTTCAGATCCCACCTACAGATTATTTCTCCAAAGAAGTACCATAGAATTTTCCCTGTTTTAAGGAATGGACATAATTCCTGAGGGGATAGACCCTGTAGTGCTACCACTTGTCTCTTTCCCCAGAACAGTCCTGGAATAAACATCGTTAGATTTTTTTTCTCTCTTATGTCTCTCTTAACTCCCCACTGAATTAAGTATTTTTCAACCAAAGAATTGACTTGAATGACTGAATAATTTGATCTGGTTGAAAAGTGGGAATAAAGGAAGATAAGAAAACGTAACACTGTCACTATCTTACATGACCTGGGGAAGTATGTTTATTCCTTAGAAATGACAGGGTAATGACACTGTTATGTAAAAGGGGTCCATAATGACCCCCTTTGAATTCATTCTGTGAAATTTAAATGACTATCTCAGTCTAGTGCTGCCATCACAGGATACCTAAGACTAGATAATTGAGAAAGAACCAAAATTTATTTCTCATGATTCTGGTGGCTGGGAAGTCCAAGATCAAAGCACCAGAACCAGACGACAGCCTTCTTGCTGTGTAATAACGTGGCAGAAAGCATCATACGAGTGAATGTGAGAGAGAGAAAGAGGGGGAAGCAGAAGACAAATTCATCTTTTTATAAGGAGCCCACTCCTATGATAACAATTTTAAACCATTCGTGAGGGTAGAACCCTCATGACCTAATCACCTCTTAAAATTTCTACCTCTCAACACTGTTGCATTGGGGATTAAGTTTTCAACACATGAACTTTGGGAGAAACAATGAGCACATGGCTACCACAGCAATGAGATACTCTATTACCCAATGACAGCAATGTGCCTAATGGACAGACAATACTTAGTAGTAGTAACTATTTATTTTTATAGGTTTCTTTCTCCATAGTCTGTTGCAACAAATCCAATCTACTGAGAGCCATAACTATGTAGTTTACAAGTTCCTTGATATCCTTCTGCTTCATATTTTCTGAATTCAGATGTCCTTCCTGAAATGATACTCTTCCTAACGTTGGCTGACCGATAATCACCAAGTCTCATTCAAACAATAACACATACTGCTATGTTAGAGCCAGAGGCCAGTGATGGGAGGTCCTAATGCAGGGCTTCACAGAGCTTTCTATCCGCATAGTGCCTTAGCATGGGTTGATTCTAGACAGTGCTTAGCAGAGAAAAATGGTGATAGGAGGAGATCTAGGAAAACACACCCTCACACTCACTCAGATGCACAGCATCTGTCTAAACAAATTGATCATGCATATCCTAAAATATTGCTCCTGAAATATTGAAATATGGATGGGCTATTTCTTGAGTATTTCTCATGTGCTTTTCAAGATACTTGCAAAGCTTATAATGCATGCTTTCTTTCATCTCTCAAAGTGATAGAAATGAGATTAGAGCTTTTCTGCAGGTCTGCCTTGTTATGTCACCCAGATATTTGTAAAAAAGAAAGAAAGAAAGGAATCCCCAAATATATTCCATCAGGAATCTACCGTGTAATCTAGACCCTGAATGTTCTCCTTAAAAATATCAATGAGATTTTAACAGACCAATTTCAAACCTTTTCCTGGACTTTTTTTCAATACATAACTACAGGTTTCTTAATTCCATCCCAGAGTACATATGCTCTCATGGACATTCACTTATTTATTCTTTTTTTTTTCTTTTTCTGAGACAGGGTCTTTCTCTGTCACCCAGGCTGGAGTGCAGTGGCACGATCATGGCACCCTCCAGCCTTGACCTGCTGGGCTCAATCGACCTTCTAGTCTTAGCCTCCTAGTAGCCGGGACAGGCACATGCCACCACACGCAGCTAACTTTTGTATTTTTTGTAGAGATGAGGTTTTGTCATGTTGCTCAGGCTGGTCTCAAACTCCTGGACTCAAGCTTGAGCCATCACATCTAGCTCATTTATTCTTATTTTTAATACCAGGTATGGTACATCTCAAATAGTATGCTAAGAAATGAAGAATGAAAACAGGCATGATACTACCTTCAGGATCTTAAGGCCTGCTGGTAGAGAGAGAAATGTAATCAAAGTGTCAAATAAATAAAAGTAGAATACATCACATTTATAATGCTATGAGAATACACAATAGGTATTATTGACCTACTCAGATGCCAAGACTTGCTCACCTGAGAAAGTGGATTAAGCACAGGTCTGAAATGTAAATATGAGTGAACTAAACAGTGAGAGGGCATCTTACCAGACTTCTTTCCCTCCAAAAGTCAAGGTGATGCCTGTAGCAGAAGAAAGGAGCCAATGAAGGATGACTGTGGTTTCTCTGAGGAGGATGTGGTGGTGGCTCAGGTGAGCAGAAGGGAAGACACAAACCAGGTGAGAGAGACAATAATGCCTAGGACAATTAACAAGGGCATAGATTTAATAGAGGAATTCAAAAGGGTTTTAGGAAGAGATTTTTAAAACAATGATTCCCAAATTCTGGCTTCCATTAATGAATACTCTTTTTTTTAAATTCAAGGTAGTAGTGACCCCTCCAAAAAACTGGACAGGAAGATTCTGAATTTATTTATTCAGTCAGTTCAACACCAAGTTTAACCTTTAATTCTCTGGAAGCAGGGTATCAGCCCCCACATGGGTGCCCGTGTTCTCAGAACCTGGCTGTCTGTTTATGAAGTCAGGGTTGGGACTGGCTGTGATGAACCTGGGAGTAACTGAAGCTTTGTGAACAGAAATTGAGGATGATGTAATTTGCTTCTTTAGAATTCTCTCGAGCTGTGTTTTATTTTTTCCTCCTCGATCATTCCCCTTAAATATCTGGAATAGTTAGTGGGAGAGGTTTAATTCTGCGTTAATTTCCTATTGCGGTAGGTAGGTCAGAAGTCCAACATGGGTCTTGGTGGGCTAAAATAAGTTGCCTCCCTTTATGGAGGCTCTAGGTGGGGATTTGTTTCCTGTTCATCCGGGCTTTTTGCAGAATTTCGTTCCTAGGGGCTATGGAATCCAGCTCCCCATTTTCTTGCTTAGTGTGAGCTGAAGGTCATTCCCAGTTTTTCTGTAGTGCTACCGTCCTTGGCTCTTGTCTCCCTACCTGCATCCTCCAAGCCAGCAACATTGTATTTTTCTGACCATTCTTCCATAGTCACATTTCCCTCTGATCTCAACCAGAAAAGTTTCTCTAATTGTAAGGACCCTTGCAATTAGATGAGTTCCACTGAATCACAAGGTCCCCATCTGAGGGTCTTTAATCTTAATCCCATCTGCAAATTCCCTTCTGCCATGTAAGGTGATATAGACACAGGTTCCCTAGGTTAGGGTGTGGATAACTTTAAGAAATCATTGTACCGTTTTTTTCTACCACAACGTTTTACTCCTCATTGCTGTTCCCAATTAATTTTCTCTCATTTCTAAATTTTTCCAGCTTTGCAACAAGAAGTGAGTGGGCAATATAAACTAACGACATGGGATTCATCAAAAAGCAAAATCTTAAGTTTTTCCTCATTTTCATTTCTTGAAAATATTAGATTCCTGTGCTCTGTCCACTTGTACCTAGCCCTTGTCTTTCAAAAGTCTTGGGTCATCCCCTTTCTAAACTATCTAATCCCACGGTCGTACCCTTACTCCTTATCATTGCCAAATTCTTCAACCCCTTCATAATTTCACTGACAGCAGTATACTCTCTTACTACCTCCTTCTGTCTTCCAATCTTACTCCCACTTATATCTTGATATCAGTAATGGGTCAACATCTTCAAGACCACTAATCCATTATGCAACCATCTCTTCATTGTCTCTCACATCTCTCCTTTCTCAGCTTCAACTTTAGGAAATATAATTACAAATGCAAACTTCAGTCTAAAACCCTTGCCCTTACATGCCTTCTTCTTGATTATCAACACCCCAACCCTCGTTAAGCCCACCCTTCTGTCATTGTATGCCAATGTTAGTACAGGTGCATGCCAAAGGAGACAGAAACACGCTGACTGACATGCCTTACTTTAAATATATGACTTACCCTCAGTGAACCCTCAGTGTATTGCTCAGTGTTTGAAACCATTGGCAGAAACCTTCCATGAATTCTGCTGCTATATGAGTTCACCAGTTCTCTCTTCATTCTGTTACTAAAAAGCAACTTCACACTACTATTCCTATCTAAAAAAATTACCTCCTTTATAAGTAAAACCCATTCCTTAGTCAGGGCTCTCTATAGAAACAGAACCAATAGGTTATGTGTATATACATGATATGTATAAGTATACACGTACTCACACATACACAGATTTGTGTTAAGAAATTGGCTCATGCAGTTGTGGCTGATGAAAGGGCAGTCTGGAGGTAGAATTCCCTCTTCCTTGGGGAACTTCATGCTTGTTCTCTTAAGGTCTTTATCTTCCTGGATGAGGCCCACTGATATGGTTTGGCTGTGTCCCCACCCAAATCTCATCTTGAATTCTAGTTCCCATATACCCATGTGTCATGGGAGGGATGAGGTGGAGATAATTGAACCATGGAGGTGTTTTCCCCCATCCTGTTCTCAGGATAGTTAGTTCTCATGAGATCTGATGGTTTTATAAGGGGCGTTTCCCCATTTTGTTTGGTTCTTCTCCTTGCTACCACCATGTAAGATGTGCCTTCACTCCTTGTTCACCTTTCGCCATGATTGTGAGGCCTCCCCAGCCATGTGGAACTGTAAGTCCATAAAACCTCTTTATCTTTATAAATTACCCAGTCTCAGATACGTCTTTATTAGCAGCATGAGAACAGACTAATACACCCTCCAACATGATAAGGATAATCTGTTTCACTCAAACTTCACCAATTTAATCACATTCTTAAAATACCTTCAAAACATCTAGACTAGTGTTTGGCCAAATATCTGGGTACCATGGCCTAGCCAAGCTGACACATAAAACTAACTGTCTCACTACCTGTTAAAGAATATTAGTCAAACAATACAGCTCCTCTTCCCAAATCAATTTTTTTCCTAAGAGTTAAAAAAATTTGACCTCACATCCTTCTCTATCTACTGTTCATTTTTTCTATCACCGTTTACAGTGAAATTCCTTGATCATTTTAATTTCTTCTTTCCTATTCCTTCCCTCACACAGTTCAGGCTTTTGCTCCCAACATTACAACAAAACTGTTGTGTGTCAAGATGACCAACATCTCAAAGCCTAGGCTTTATTTCATTTCACCTAGGTTTGACAGGGATACACACTCCTTGTTCCTTTGTTAGCCAGACAACCGGGACACCTTTACTTGATTTTCCTCTTCTCTTGCTCTGACCCCACTCCTTAGTGTCCTTTGCTGAGCCTTTCTCCCCTATCTGACTTCCTAATTTTGGAGACTCATAGGCCATGGTCTTTGCACCTTTTCTGCTTGGTGAGCTCATCTAATTGTCTGCCTTAAAGACTCCTTGTATGTGGGTGTCTCCCATATTTATATCTTCAGCCCAGGCTTCTCCTTGGATTCTATACATTTAACAGTAAACAGTAAATCATCTGCTCCAGTTTGACTGAGGCCAAAAACCCTGGGGCTTCCTTAATCCCTGTCTTTCTCTCTTACCTCTTACTTGATCCTTCAGCAAATCCTGTCAACAAAGTCTCTAGAATGAAGGGCTGAGGGCAGCCTTTCTATCTTTTCATGCCCTGACCACATGGAAGACTTCTAATCTGAGAAAAAGTTTAACACATTGAAAATATTTACTACTGCACTGAACACTTTATTGTGTTAAAATGTTATACATTAAAACCAAGCCAGAGAAAAAACAAATAAAAGCAGTTATAAAAGACTTTGTTTATGAATTGGATAAACTTGAGTATGAATTGAATGTTAGATAGTACTATGTCATCGATAATAATTTTCTTGTTTATGGTTAAGTTATACATAGAAGTACTCTTTCTCAGGAGATACAGGCTGAAATATCATGGTATCTACAAATGGGTATCAACTGGTTCATTCATATATTTTTATGGATATATGTGTACGGGCACAAAGAAAGAAAATCAAAACATATGCAGCAAAATATGTTAAGAATTTGTGAACGCTGCCGAGCACAGTGGCTCACAACTGTAATCCCAGAAGTTTGGGAGGCCAAGGCAGGTGGACCACCTGAGGTCAGGGGTTCAAGACCAGCCTGGCCAACATGATGAAACCCCATCTCTACTAAAAATACAAAAATTAGTTCGTTGTGGTGGTGCATGCCTATAATCCCAGCTACTAGGGAGGCTGAGGCAGGGGAATTGCTTGAACCCAGGAGGTGGAGGTTGCAGTGAACCAAGGTGGCGCCACTGCACTCCAGCCTGGGCAACAGAGCAAGACTCGGTCTCAGAAAAAAAAAAAAAAAAAAAAGAAAAGAAAAAAGAATTTGCGAATGCAGGAAAAAGGAATATCTGATATCATCAAAACATTCCTTTCTAGATATTTAGATTATTTTCAAACTAAACAGTTAAAGGAAAATGTGTTTAGAATCAAACTCTACCTGAAAAAACGATAACTTCCACGCTGGTCAAAGGTGACACTGACTCTAGCCTGAGTTACTATCAAAAGCTTCTAACTGATCTTCCTTGTACAGGCCTTGCCGCTTTACACTTCATAATCTATTTATGTCAACGATCTTTTAAAAACATGAATAGCATCTTGTAATTCTCTTGCCCAGAGCCATAATTCACGTTTACAAGGTCTCATATAATCTGACCACTTCCATCACCAGGCTCCCATCCCCTCCCTGACCTAATCTCTCTGTCTCTTGTTCACTCCACTACAGCCATATGAGTTAGCCTTTTCCTGGAAAACACTAGGTCTGCTCACTTCAAAGTCTTTAGATTCTCTGTATCTTCTTCCTGGAACATTCCTACCCAGGGATCATGTGGCTCTTTTCACATTTTCTTTAGATCTTATCTCAAGTATTTCCTTCTCATTATGGCCTTCCTTGACCCACCAACTGGACATCATGGCCGCTTTCAAAGCATCCCCTAATCTTCTTCCTGCTTTGTTTTTCTCTGTAATACTCATCTTCAACTGACATATTTCATTTGCTCATTTGTTTTTCTACTCCTTCTACAATGTAAGACATTATAACAATTTTTTTTTTTTTTTTGTAAATATATTGACCACTGCAGTCCCAATGTCTAGAACTGTGTCTGGAATCCGAAGGAGGGGTAAGTGTTCAACAAAGATTACTAGAGAAAATAAATGTTTTCAGGCAATGCTACAGTTTGGTTGGGTTGGGAGAAACAGAAACGAAAGCAGCCATGAGGGTGATCCTCCTGGACCTCGGTGAAAGCAGAGACATTATGGGTTGCATGTTCTCAGGACTCAGAATCTGCCAAAATGGAATCATAGCAGTTCTGCAACCAAGATCAAGCAGCCCTTTGTTAATGATCTTCAGTAGAATTTTATAGGCTTCAAGAACACTTGAAGTCCATTTGGCAAAGTTGTTGAGGTTCTGGGATTCAACATAGCTCAAAATTACGTGACACTAAAAATTCTCTAAACGGGATAGACCTTAGGGGCATAGAAAACAGAGGTCCACAGAGAGAGGGCGTATGACCAAGACCAGGACCTGTGACAGGCCATTCCTGCCCCCACCACACACACACACACACACACACAC
>NW_026652283.1:122671994-122725138 GCF_009828535.3 Hylobates moloch
GGCAACAGAGCAAGACTCGGTCTCAGAAAAAAAAAAAAAAAAAAAAGAAAAGAAAAAAGAATTTGCGAATGCAGGAAAAAGGAATATCTGATATCATCAAAACATTCCTTTCTAGATATTTAGATTATTTTCAAACTAAACAGTTAAAGGAAAATGTGTTTAGAATCAAACTCTACCTGAAAAAACGATAACTTCCACGCTGGTCAAAGGTGACACTGACTCTAGCCTGAGTTACTATCAAAAGCTTCTAACTGATCTTCCTTGTACAGGCCTTGCCGCTTTACACTTCATAATCTATTTATGTCAACGATCTTTTAAAAACATGAATAGCATCTTGTAATTCTCTTGCCCAGAGCCATAATTCACGTTTACAAGGTCTCATATAATCTGACCACTTCCATCACCAGGCTCCCATCCCCTCCCTGACCTAATCTCTCTGTCTCTTGTTCACTCCACTACAGCCATATGAGTTAGCCTTTTCCTGGAAAACACTAGGTCTGCTCACTTCAAAGTCTTTAGATTCTCTGTATCTTCTTCCTGGAACATTCCTACCCAGGGATCATGTGGCTCTTTTCACATTTTCTTTAGATCTTATCTCAAGTATTTCCTTCTCATTATGGCCTTCCTTGACCCACAAACTGGACATCATGGCCGCTTTCAAAGCATCCCCTAATCTTCTTCCTGCTTTGTTTTTCTCTGTAATACTCATCTTCAACTGACATATTTCATTTGCTCATTTGTTTTTCTACTCCTTCTACAATGTAAGACATTATAACAATTTTTTTTTTTTTTTTTTTGCAAATATATTGACCACTGCAGTCCCAATGTCTAGAACTGTGTCTGGAATCCGAAGGAGGGGTAAGTGTTCAACAAATATTACTAGAGAAAATAAATGTTTTCAGGCAATGCTACAGTTTGGTTGGGTTGGGAGAAACAGAAACGAAAGCAGCCATGAGGGTGATCCTCCTGGACCTCGGTGAAAGCAGAGACATTATGGGTTGCATGTTCTCAGGACTCAGAATCTGCCAAAATGGAATCATAGCAGTTCTGCAACCAAGATCAAGCAGCCCTTTGTTAATGATCTTCAGTAGAATTTTATAGGCTTCAAGAACACTTGAAGTCCATTTGGCAAAGTTGTTGAGGTTCTGGGATTCAACATAGCTCAAAATTACGTGACACTAAAAATTCTCTAAACGGGATAGACCTTAGGGGCATAGAAAACAGAGGTCCACAGAGAGAGGGCGTATGACCAAGACCAGGACCTGTGACAGGCCATTCCTGCCCCCACCACACACACACACACCACTCCTATACACATAAATACACATCATATTCACACAAACCACACTCAGGTACACACACACACATAAACGCACACACATGACATGCCACACCACACTCATGTACACAAACACACACACACGATATGCTCACACATGCCCAAATATACGCCTCAGGACCAAGACCTGTGACCCTCCATTCCTGCTCCCACCACACACACATACATGCTCATACACACACGCCCACATATAACCCCATACATACACACCATTCATGTGAACACAAATACACACCACATTCACACATACCACACACACACACGTTCACACACAACCACATATATCATACACACATGTATCACACACACACACCACATGCACACCACTCGTGTACACACAAACACATACACACATTGACACATCACACACACACATATCTCTCACACACACATATGCCTCACACACACACACTCATGTACACAAAAATACACACACATACACATGCTCACACATACCCACATACCACACACACCACTCATGTACACACACACACACACTCACACACACACCCCACACTCATGCACACTGGAAGGCCTGTGTGTTACTTCTTTTGGAGCCTTTCTTCATAGTGAATCCAGACCTACCCTAAAAGTCAGGCCTCTGTGAGGCCTTATCTGGGTTGTTCCTCTAAGCTCTGTGGGTGGTTTCTAAACTCACACACCTTCATTTCACAGATGGGTGGGAGGTTGATGTGGTGCCAGACTCAGTTCAGAAAATGGCACTTTCCTGCCTGGCAGGAGGCGTGGGAGTTCAGTCAGCTCCACCTCCCTCCTGGCGCGGCCCCTGAGTCTTCCTGGAACTGGACTGCCAGTGCCAGCAGGACTTGGAAGGCGCTGATGTAATGAGCCAGGGATCTGCCCCTTGGCACCAGAGCTGCATTTTGAGATCAGCTGCTTCCTTTCTGTGCAATGCCAAAGGCTTCCTTGAATTGTTCAGCAACATGCCCATGACCACGTTGAAAGTCTCCCCTCTGCGGCAAGGGAAGACGCCAAAATAGTTGAGGTAACTTCCATTGAGCTCACCAAAACATAGGTACGGAATGGTCCCTGGAACTCTTGCCATGAGGGAGAGAAAATTATACCTTGTGTCCCCACCAGGCTTCTCCCTCTACGAAATATAAAAGCTACAAAATCGCAAGGCCATATTTAACTGGTGCTGATATACTCAGTGTTTGAGCCATCGTGTACGTGATTTAAGGGCTTGGTTTTCTGCTATAAGACCCTTCATCCTCTAGGATCAAGACATTGTCCTCTTCTTGGGTAGGGATTTCCTACTTCCAGAAACTGTCCCCCTTGTTGACCACAGGATAGATTCTAGCAGTGAGTTGGGTAGATACAGCTGAAGACTACTTAGACATACAGTGCCCAGGGACCTTGATCATGGGGTCCTGAGCTCCCTGGAGAGTTCCAGTGGCTTGGTTAGGACACCAACCGGGAGCACTCCCAGGAGTCTGAGCTGCAGCAAACGTAGGCTGTTAGATCAACACCATCAATGCTTTGCAGGTAGTACCCTGGTGTCTTTTAACCTTAGAATGAATGTTGTGTACAAGGGCATCAGCCTTGTTATATGACTGCCAAGGACAGAATGAGGGTCAGTTCAGGAATTTCGATATTGACTCAGTATAAGAACTTTCTAACAATACTGACAGCCCGGGCACAGGTATGCTAGGTCTAACTGTGTAGCTCCTCCCGCCACTTACTGATATTAAGACCTTGAATAAGTAAAGCTACCGACATTCATTTAAAGTGTAACTTACAACGCTTTCCTCATGTATCTCATGGGTCCTTTGGCTTAAGTACGCTGGGGCTGGTGTGGTATTCCCAGATGGAGAAGGGTCTTCCTGTGTCTCAGTGGCCCCTGGCTAGTGCCTTCCGACAACCCTTGAAATCCTAATATTGGTTTTCACAGTTTCATTGCTAAGTAGTGGAAATTCTCCTAAGTGAGATTCAAGATTCTGGAGAATCAGAAGGCCTCAGCTAAAATGAGGAGCTAGCTTTGGCTTCCTTCCTTTCTCCCGCTTTTCTATTAAAGACATGGGGCTATTCCTGAAGTTGCATCCTTTGGAACCTTTCACTTTACAGAATGCCTTCTCAGAAGATTTGCTGTTTATTTTTTGACATTTATTATTTCCCTCTCCCTCTCCCTCTCTCTCTTCCTATCTGTCTCTCTTTCTCTGCCTCTATCCTGAGTCTGTGTCTTATTCTATTATTAAAAAATAAGAAAGGATTGGAGATAGCTCCCAAGTGTTTCATCAATTGTAAAACTCTCTAATCACCCTCAACTTCAATGAAAATGATTTCCTTGCCTAGGTATAAATGTATTAAATTGAAAATTCACAGAATTACTCAAACATTGGATGGCACACACCATTATACTTCCTAAAGGTGCCTCATTTTAAGGGGCCTCTAGTGTCTGCCTGTATCAGGGAATTTTCACGACGGAAAATAGGAAATCAGACTTTGTTGGTTCTCCTTTGCAGCTTTTAGACTCTATCAGAAGAAAGCATTGTTCTCATCTTTGGGAACTGAAAGAAATAGGTGGGAACTCTTCCCCCTCTTCACTGATCCTGCCGAGCCCAGCAATGTGTACTTGGCACAGCCAGGACAGCTGGGCACAGCTCTACACTGACCGGATCAAGTTCAATCCTCCTCTTCCTTTCTAGAATATTTCCATTTTCCTTTCCAGAATCTATCATTATTCAGCTTTCTCTAGCCAATCTTTCTGGTCCCTTGAGTACTCACTACAAACCAGCGTGTGCAAACATGCATTGCCTCCTTACAAAGAGGTCTGTCTTGGGGACTCAGAAGGCAGGCATGCAGATTCCCCTCTTCTGGCACTGGTAGATTCACTCCAGGCTTGCTCAACAGAGGAGAGCAGCAGGCAAAGTCTCTGCTAAAGATGAGAACACATGGACACATAGAAAGGAACAACAGACACCGGGGCCCATCGGAGCGGGGAGAGTGGGAGGAGATAGAGGATCAGGAAAAAGAACCAATAGGTACTAGGCTTAATACCTGCATGACAAAATAATC
The DNA here is from genome assembly GCF_009828535.3 of Hylobates moloch. Classification (NCBI taxonomy): domain Eukaryota; kingdom Metazoa; phylum Chordata; class Mammalia; order Primates; family Hylobatidae; genus Hylobates; species Hylobates moloch. The sequence goes on from NW_026652283.1 coordinate 122,676,367, forward strand.
TGTATGACAAATGCCCATGACACACGTTTACCCATAAAACAAACTTGCACATGTACCCTTGAACTTAAGACAAAAGTTAAAAAAAAATTCTCCCAGTAGAAAAAAAATGATTTCAATGTGTCTGTGGTCTGTCTGCAGGGATAGAAGAGCTGCATTCAGAGCAGCTGCTCAGGCCAGTTCTCTCCTTAACACTGCCTTCAAAGTGGGTCTCAGATCACTAAGGTCATGCTGAGGGCACTATCTCTTGAGCCATGTGACCTCCTGCATAAAGGCAGGTGGATGGAAGTGAGCTCCAGAAGGCAAGAGTACAGAGAGAAATCAGTGCAACATTTTTGTGTGTTTTTCAGAGACAGATGAAACAACAGTGCCTATGCAGCAACAACGTTTATACAAGGAAACAAAGACAAGGTCAGACTCATGGTTGCTCCCTCATATAGTAAGAATATTCTGTGAAGAAATGCTGAAATCTGCTCTACATAGCTCCAAGATCCAAACCAGAGTCAAGGCAGAAATTAGAGAAGTGAAAGCCATTTGATGACTAAACAAACCTATCAACCATTTGAACTACCTCCCAGTGTGGTGACTTAGTGGCTGCTTTGTCACTGCAGTCATTCAACCAGCAGTTAGAAAATTATTACCGGAGATATTATAACTACCATCCTTAAGACTACACAACTTCAGATAAAGTTATGTTAGAAGACGTGTTCCCTGAGACCATATAATTCCAACCACTTCATCAATGTCTCCATTGCATCATCCTAGCATCTGTTTTTGATGAACAAGCATCTTTTCATCTTGCTGTAGGTGGCAGGCAGTGTTCAGAGGTAGTTTGGGAGGGGAATTAAGTGCAAGAATTACTGGCAGTCTCAGCCCACCTATATTGGTTTCCCTCACGTCCTTACCACTCGTTACTGCACAGAGCCACCATGAAAGCTCCACCAAGGCCCTAACAACACACTTGGTGCACCTGCCCATCTGGAGCTCTGGAAGAGGCAGGGATGCTGAGTACCCCAGGTCACTACGTCCCTGTATCACTCACATCGCAGCGGATCACAGTGTCTCTTTCATTGCGCAGCTCGGAGTTTCTGAAGACAGCATAGGTCCTGGGTTATGACTTTTATGTTACAAGGTGTATTATCCTCTGGTGCATTTCGCTTTTCATCCAGCAGAACCTCTGGTTCCCACCACCCTGCCTCAAGGCTCCCCACTTCCCTGAACCCCAAGCTATGCCATGTTGTCAACCATCTTGCCAGGCCAGGCTTTTAAAGACCAGTCCTGGTTATTTACTCTGGATTTCCTTGAACATCTTGTGCTTGGATTTGACATTCTTTTGACGCTTAGCTCACAGCCTCTCTTAGATATAAATTAATGCACAGCTTTGCTTCCCCACAAATTCCATAAGTTCAGTTTTTAATAGTCACCCAGACACATGTGTATGACGTAGCTTTTTAAAAGAAATGTTACTTTGTGGAACGGTTGAGTCTACCTAATTAATATATGCATTCCTTCACATACTTACCATTTTTGTGGTGAAAGCAGTTAACATCCCCTCTCTTTCTATCTTTTGAGAATATAATGTATCATCATTAACTATAGTCACCTTACTGTATAATAGAACCCTTGAAATGTATTCCTTCTACTTCAAGACATCTCGTACATGATACAAATATACAATATTATCTGTCAATTTAGAAAATAAAATTAAAATAAAAAATAATAGAAATGTTACTTTTACTGGTGACTGCCTCCCGTGATTAAATTTTCCCCAAGCCAGATTTTGACTTGAAAAACAATAAGAATAAAAATAAAATAAAACTTCTCTTTATACCCCTTCCCACTTAAAAATGCATTATTCTTTGAAGGTCTGTGATTGTGTATTCTTAGATCAATAGGAAAAAATTCAATAAACCACAGGAGGGTATAAAAACCTTTAGGAAATGTGCATTTTTTAAGATGTCCATCTTAAAAGGTTAGACCCAGGACATTGAGACCATAAGTACTAGAAGAAAAAATTGTGATATAGCAGGAAAAAGCCAATAAACTGCAGGATTAGGAGAGCTAGTATAAATAATTACAATGGCTCTCTGATTGAATCCGAATTCTTTCCACTAAAATCCATGACTAGATTTTGTTTCTAAGAGGATTCTCCTAGAAAGTTAGTAGCAAAAGCTACCTTTACTGACTTTCTTATTGGGCTCAAGTAACTATATGTACCCATGATAATAACGCATTTATTCATACATCCATAGTTACACAGTTATTATACGAGGTATCCTGAGGCGTATTTTTTTTATCAGTTTGCATGATATAGTTGAAGTGTCTCTCAATTTTCTGACATTATCTCCAAGAAAAAGTAATTACTCAAAAACAAGAAAGTAATATAAAAAGTGAAGAAGGAGACTGTTTTCAGTCATGTTAAACACTGTCTCAGTTCAAACATAATCTGTTACTTAGTCCATCATTTATCTTCAGTACATGAAAAATAATGGATTCCACATCAAAACTCTGCCCAGCTAACCATTAATAGTATGGAGAGAAAAGCCCTCCCACTTTCTGAAATGTATAATTGTACATCTCAAATTAACAGCAGTAGTTACATTTGTCCAGGTCTAGCTCTAGGGAAAAAAATATTTGTAACTGTAAAGTACAACATCCACAGTTAGGAAATTCAAAGAAGCCATATTTGGAATGGGCAAGGCTTAGCAACTAGAGAAGAAGGAGATGGCATTATGAACCACCAACCACTTGCTGCAAGGCATCCAAACGCCTTTGCCCGCATGTGTGTGTCTCTGCCCAATATTCACTCCTGATTCTCACTCCCTGCCTGAATCTGATTTCCTCTCCTCAGTTTGACTTCTGATAGGTACCCCGAGCTCCTCTCACATCTCCGTGAGGATTCAACTTCCCTTGGCTTTACCCGGGATCTGCCATTGCTGCACCTTAGATTTATGTCTCTGGATAATAAATGAACAGGCTCAAACTCCACAAAAGATCCACTTGATTTTCTCCAACAAACTACATGTTAAGATATATACTTGATGACCATATTAAATTTTCTTCAAATAATCATTGATCTTACTTGGAATTAATCAAATATAAATCTGTATGTATACACACAAACCCACACATACACACTAATCAGAGCTTCTGGTCAAAATAAACTTAGTAGTATGTCGACATTGAAATGATAAACTTCTACCCCAAAGTGAAGACATTCAATGAAATTTATTGGTTCTCTTCAATTTTCCTACTGTATTCTGAAAAGAAGAAAGTATCATTCTTGAATTTCTTACAATCTCTCATGTACCCTAATGATAAACTTCTGGTTTTAATAAAGGGAGTTAAAAAATAATTTCCAAAATAGAGAATGACAAAATCATATTTTCTCATCTTCAGGATACCTTCATGGCACCTGGTGGATGGAGAGGATGAAAGCGGGTCTTAGGGTGCTGGGGTGTGAAGAAGCCAGGGAAAAATGGAGCGGTGGGCGGGAGGGAACTTTCCACGCCCCACCCCAAGTGACAGACAGTGAGATTTAACACAAATCAATCATCTGAACGAAAGTTTAAGATGATTACAAAACATATCATAAGAATGCAAGGCTCTTTGTCCAAACCAAGAGAAGCAGGGTCCTGGAGTGGGTGAGCAGAAGGACAAATGCAAAGCACACTTTGCAATGTCAGCTAAACCATCACCATTGGAATGGCAGGACCTGAAGTTACTCTATTTGCAAGGCAAAGGAAGAAGCAGCATTTGTGATCTCAAAAGGCGAAGGAAGGCAAGTGAAATGAATGTGTTCAGGAGACATTCTGAAATGTTTCAAACCCATGACACCTGGGGGTGAGAGAAAGGCTTCATTGGAGAAGACAGAAGAATGATTGGTGAGACGCCCTGGAAGAGTTCACGTGGGAGCCCAGCACCTCTCCTTCTAGCCTGTTTTATGCTGCTTTATTTGTTGTTTTGTACAGCATGGTACCTGCTCATGGCCTGTGATACTGGTGAATATGAAAATAAAAACGAGTAATGTGATTTGGGAGGTGGAAATGTGCAGAGAGGAGTTCATTGAATTACCACAGTAACCCACGGGTTATTTCCAAAGTCTATCCAATCACTCATAATGCTGAATGAATCTCAAATTTTTCTACCAAAGACAATGTATTTCTTTCCTTTAGTACCAAACATTTTTTTTTCTTGAAACACTGGGTTTTCTCATCAGTGAATTGTCTGCGTTTTTTTTCCCATCTGATTTACCTGTTGGGATATTGAAATTCTAGTTCATTTTCTTCACTTTACTTATTAACTAATGCATTCTTTCATTGGCCCAACATTTCAATAGATGCTTACTAGGCATTGCTATATGGCAAGTCCGTTGTTCTTTGTAACTTGTTGAGGGCCATGTCTTCTTCTTTGGAACTGTGGGGAAGAGTCTGACAGAGGGAGACATGCAAAATGGGGTTACGGGAGGGTGGGAGGGTATCCGGGGCTATCCTGATGTCCTGCAGCCTCAAGTCTCAGCCAAGGGCCACAGCACATCCCTGAGGGAACATGCTCTTCTCATGTCAATGCTGTCACCATGACAGAGGCAGAGAATGAACCCTGGAATCAGGACAAAAATCATCCATTCTTGTCCCAGTTTGGCCACAGAATACCCTGGTGACCTTTGGAGAGTTATTCAGATTCTTTGGCCTCTGTTTCCTGGAGAAGCGAACAGGATTTAATTTGTTCTTTGCAGAACTTCCCAGCAGGGAGAAGCAACACCTCCCGTTGGTGCTTTCGAAAGCCATGTGAGCACCACGCTGATGCTAGGATGTTCCTTAGTTCTGGGACCCACTCCTTGTTGGATGGACTGTCTTTCTCCCTGGCTCACACTGGAGTTTTAGAACTGGGAAGCCAGTTACTTCCCCACATGCTCTTCCTCTCTCCCCCTGGCAACTCCACTCTGTGCCCCAATCTGCCTTGGGATTCAGAGCTGGAGAGAGCAATCAGGAACAATCGAAAGAGAAGACAGAGAAACGGCCCGAAGTCATAATCAAGAAGCAGAGTAGCGATTTCTGCCCATATTCCTAGACAATCCGGACATGAGAAACAATAACCACATTCCCCTTTATTGACAGAGGACTTCTGTGTTGAAAGAGACAGGCATGCTAAGTGGTGTTCCTGATAAATCGCATACATGTTAGGGAAACGGCACAAATTTTGGAGTCAGTTATAAAGCCTGGCCACACTGTTGACGTGCTGCATGACCTTGATTAATGCGGTATCTCTGAGCCTCTGTTTTCTGATCTCTGGATAAGGAGAGCCAGACCTACTTCCTGTCGAGGAAGCACAATTATAATATGTGGATAGTGCTTCAAGCACCACGATAACCGTTCTTGCTGCTGAGGTTACTTTCAAACAAGGTAAAGTTCCTTGTTCACATCTGTCAGTTACATGTGCATCACCTCTGAGGCTCATTCCTTCCTGGTCTTCCGGGTCGGAGTGGAACAGAAAAGCACTGCAGATAATCACCAAGTCCAATTTCATCAGGCTAGCAAACCCAGAATAACCTGCCAAGTCCTGTCAGCTGTTAAGGATGCAATTATTCCTCTAGACCTACACTTGAGGCAGGTGGATAAGTAATTCTAATCACTTTCCCATTGATTGGGTTAGTTTTGTTTAAGCACTGCTGGTAATTAGAAGCTGGGACTGGGAGGAGCTCAGAGAGGGCAGGGACCAGCCAGCACGTCGGTAAGTAGAAGGAGGCAGCCTAGGCCATTTGAGAACCCACTCTCGGACACACTGGGAGAACCGGCTGCCTTCTGTGCCACTTTGTCCTCTGTCTGGGAAAGCAGCCTGCCTAGCTGGTCAGTTACACATTCTGGCCAAAGAGGAATAGTACAGCATTTAACAAGGCAAAGTACCAAGAAACACTTTTTCAAAAATGGTTCATATAAAGACTAGCACTGAAAAATGCTTTAGAATATGCTTAAAAAGGAAAAATATTCACAAAATTGTGTTTACTTAAGGACAAAGACTGAAAGAGAGCAATGAGGAGAAAAATCAGTTGGATTTCTTAAGATAGAGAAATTATATGAATATATGTTTCTTTATTTGGTACATACTTGATTCATTCCACAATTATTTTGAGGGCCTTCTCTATGCCAAAGAATCAGCTAAACACAGATGATGTAGATAAAAAAAAAACAAAAAAAACCAAAACTAAACTAAAAACAGTGTTCCCAACATGCTGTGATGCACCCTGGGACAAAAAAGTAAACGTAGCCGGCTTCAGAGGATAGGAGAGAGAGGCCCCACTTCATCCTCGAGGAAGCGCAGTGGTCTCTCCAACCAGGCTGGTGCAATATGCATCTTTAAAACACTAGAAGTGGCTGGGCACAGTGGCTCACGCCTGAAATCCCAGCACTTTGGGAGGTGGAGGCGGGCAGATCATGAGGTCAGGAGTTTGAGAACAGCCTGACCAAAATAGTGAAACCCCGTCTCTACTAAAAATACACACACCAAAAACCAATTAGCTGGACATGGTGGCAGGTGCCTGTAATCTCAGCTACTCGGCAGGCTGAGGCAGGACAATCACTTGAACCTGGGAGGTGGAGGTTGCAGTGAGCCGAGATCACGCCACTGCACTCTAGCCACGGCGATAGTACGAGACTCCGTCTCAAAACAAAACGAACAAAACAAAACACTAGAAGTTAGGCAGATCAATGGAAAAGAAATACCCAGGGTGTCAAAATAGTAGGCAAATTGTACACACGCACACATATACATACACATCCATGCATGTATGCACACACACACACATACATACGTATATATGGTTTTTTTCAATGACGTAGCCCTCGCCCTGCTGGGCCAGCACAGCACAGCTTAAAACGGTGCCCCGGCTCTCTCCCACTGCAGATGCTGTATGCACACAGCAGAGATGTTTCAATTATTCACTGTGTGATCTCCTACATGCTGTACCCGATGCCCACTGGAGTCGTGTTTCTCAGCTAACATCCACAACAGGATGTCAACACCTGCCCTTGGGGTGCGAGAAGAGTCGGAGTGGCTCTTCAGGGCTGTCATTCTCTGGAACAAAGACTCACCTGCTAGCTGATGTGGTTAGTGGCTTCTGCTAATGTGACAGAATTCACTGGAGACCCAGGCTGCAGCATCACCATGTCATCTGAGCCAAAACCCCGTCCTTTGGGTCACCCGTCCTCCACGGCATCGCCCATATCAAAGACAAAAGGGCAGGCATAATTTATTTTTAATCCTCTGTCTACTGTCAGCTCTGCCCCAAATAGTCCAGTGGTTTGTACCATATTGTGTGAAAACTTTAAAAAGCAAAGAGGCATATGCCACTCAGGGAAATCTGTGGCTTCCTAGTTGTAGCTTTCTAGATGTCGCAGAATACATTCGGCCTCAGAAAGAGAGATGAGCTTAGAGAGCAGAAGGCACCGAGAGTGCGCCCTGGTCAACCCGAGAGTCAGAGCAGAAAAAAATAGCTGCAGCGGAAGCACATAGTTCTGGATTTGGTGGTGAGATCAACTAACACGACAGAGTTTCCTCAACTACAAAAAGAGAGGCTGAGATTAGCAGAAAACACCTTTGTTTACTTGAGGGTAAAATCGCACTAGGATTGAAATATAATGGGGAGTAGGATAGAGAGATTAAGACTTTTGTATAAGATAACTCAATGCATCTGGGTGCCCGATTGATCCACAGAATCACTCCCAAAGAAGTCCTCAGCAATGACGTGTGGGTTAATGGCAAAACTTAAAATCCCTAAAACTGCTCAGTGCTGCATGTCCAGCATCCACTCTGCCTTCTGCTAGCTGTGCTTCTATTTTACCTTGGCAGATATCCCTTCCTCATTCTCAGCCTCTGAGCTTTGATGAGACCAAGGCAACTCCCCACCCTGCTGTGTTCTCCTGGGACTACATAGTCCTGGGCCTGACCACGCCACACCTTCATCCCCCTAGGCAGCTGCCGAGAATGAGTGTATTTACAATACAGGCACCTGGATGAGAGGTGTTAGCTGGGAACAGGGTCGGTCCACTGAGGTTACACCATGTGCACAGCTGAGGCCTGACGCGGAGTGACGCCATGCAGGCAGCATGCCTGATAGTGAAGCCAAGGCGAGGCGGAGCAGAGACAGGGAGAGAGAGGGACAGCGTCATGGCAACGATGTCCCCAGCCTCGGCTGAAACTAAACACGCAGCGATATGGACTTTTCAGATACATGACCATTTTCTTAAGTTTTCATTTTTTCTCAATTCAGTGTGGTTAAATTTTCTTAGTTCAACAGAAACAATTCTGCCCCTACAGACTGTGGTAGGCCAGACTTTGGCCCCCATAATCTCATGCCCGTCTATATGTGACATTAAATGGCCAGGGGGACTTGCAGATAGAAGTAAAGCTGCTCATCAGCTGACTTCGAGATAGGAAGAGTGTCCTGGATGCCACAGGTGCACCCCAGGTAATCACAGGAGCCCTTAAAAGCTGAAGAGGAGAGCAGAGAAGTGTGCAGAGGAGGTGTGCGTGGCCACGGCAGGATACAATGTACTACTGTGGCTGGCTGTGAAATAGAAGGACTACATGCAGGCAAAAGAGGGAGGCCTCTAGGAGTTTGGGGTGCTGTGCTGACAGCCTGTGGGGAAACAGAGCTCAGCCCAAGAACCTACGAACCAAATGAGCCTAGGAACCAACTCTCCCCTAGAGCTTCCAGAAGGGAACCTGCTGTCTAGATGCATTAATTTCAGCTTCTGAGGCTCAAAGCAAATCCGCTAGCCAAGCCTGTCAGCCTTCTCAGCTACAGAACTATGAGATAGTAAATTCATCTTGTTTTGAGCTGCTAAATGTGCAGTAATTTGTATGGCAGAAATAGAAAATGAATACGTAGACATCTATTTTAACACAAATCCACCAAGTCAAAAATATGATTCTGCAGCGTGATTGTTTCATTGCTGTTATATTGTTTTGCTTTGAACGTGAAGTGACATAAGAGAGAGGTTTTAAAAAGGCTAAGGAAATGAGACAGAGCGAAGGATATTGAGATTGCACCGGAAGTACACTGTGTGTGTTTAAATACTGTACACACGCACAAGCGTTGCAAACATAGTCACAAGCAGGGGGAGCATGGGGCAGAAGGCAGAGAAACAGACTTGGTTCACAGTCCACAGACATCTTTGGCTGAATATCATCTCAGTCAAGAGCAATAGTGATCTGTTCTAGGTTCTTCTGGTGCTGTTTAATTTTTCAGTTCCTTGTTGTGTCCAATACCAAGTATAACAACAACCACTGTTGCAATGTCAGTAACTCAAATCTAGATCTTTCTTATTTGCTGACAGCTCTCTCTCTCTCGTGGGCACTTTGAAGCGTGAAGGCAACCCCTTGATACCTCTGCACTGAGAGTGAAAAGGGTGTGGGGGCATCCTGCCCTGTGCGGCTCACTCTGGTGGTCCAGGGAGCCCCCTGCTGAATTCCAGCGCTGTCCTGATTGTCAGATAAGAGGAATTCAAAACAAGCTTTTGGGAGTGATTTAAATTCCTACTAATTAAAAGTAACACAACCTGGGATCAACATCAACATTTAGCAGATTGTTAACACTTAAAGTACGATAGGAGAGGCTGCTGATTCCACAGACCTTCATGTTGGGGCTGGGGAAGAATTGGGTTCAAAGAGCTGACCAAAATCAGGCTCACCTCCCATTACAAACATTCGCACACAGACCCAAGATCTGACATAAATAGTTAACACAGCGCCATGAGTGGGTGTTTGTGTCTGTGTCTGCATTTGGTGTATGTGTGTGTGTGTGTTTGGTGTGCGTGTGTGTCTATGGTGTTGGCTGTGTTTAGTGTGTGTATATCTGGTGTTTGGTGTGTGTGTGTCTGTATTTGGTGTGTGTATGTGTTTGTGTCCTATTTGGTGTAGGTGTATTTGGTGTTTGTGTTTAGCGTGTGTGTGTGTCTATGTTTGTGTCTGTGTTTGGCGTGTCACTGTGTATTTGTCTGTTTAGTTTGTCTGTGTGTGTCTGTGTTCGGTGTGCCAAGGAAGAGTTCTTGTTTATGTGTATCTTGTTTAATTTTTTACCAATTAGCCTACTAGGATGATCTATCCCCCTTTTTAACTTGGTTTAGATTAACTACAGTATATTTATTTCAAAACATTATTTTTGTCATCTTTTAAGCATTAAAACATGTTTTCTAAAGGGCAGATCTCTCCACTTGTTCATTTTTTAATCCTTCTAGATTCTAATATCTGGTCAAAGATGCGAAGGGGCAGGGCTGATGTGAGATGTTTGTGGTTGTTCTTCACGGCCCTAACATCAGTCCTGCACAAGACCCTGTTCACAAAGCTCTTTGAGGAAACTCAAAATGAGGTGCACTGGGTAGAATTCGGAAATTCCTAAGACACCCCAGCAAAATACAATCGTGAGGGGAGTCTTAGCTTTAGTTCGTCCACTGATTCAAATGCTAACGTCTTCTAGAAAACACCATCACAGACACACACAGAAATGATGTTTTACCAGCTGTCTGGACTTCCCTTAGCCCGGTCAATTCGACACATAAAATTAACCATCACAGCAACAAACCAAACGGATAGATCAAGCTCAAATACTCAGGTCATGGCAGATGACACTCTGATCAGTAAACTTGAGTGACAGAAAGAGCACACACCCTGGAGTCAGAAACACCTGCGTTCATATCTCAGCTCTTCAATTTACAATCTACAATTGTGGAAAGTTACGTAAGCTCTCTAGCCTTAGTTCTCTCTATATCCAAAACGTGATAGTAGCATTGTCAAGAAGATTAAATATTTAAAGAACCTACATCTCAAAGACCCAGTGCACAAGTAATGGGCACAAAAGGCCTGTCAACCACAGGTCCCAGGATGAGCAATTTCTCTCAGCACCAGGAGTTCAACCAGCAGAGGATGACGTGTGATCCTTCCTGGGATGGCTCCCCACCCCTCTCTGCCTCCAGATGACCAGAAATTCTTGGAGATTCTCCAGCATGAAGCAAAAAAAAGGGAACTTGTGCTCATTGTCCTGCACAGCAACCTGGAGACTTTTCTTTTCTTGGACATTGGAAAAGATTTCTGACATTTAGAGGCAGAGAAATAAAAATTGTTCTCTGAAGAATAATAAGTGAGGCAGTGATTCTGTTTTCACACCAGGTCCCAGAACACCGGGTCTGGTCAAGCCTGCAGGTGAGGAATTGGTATGCAGCTCGCAGAGGGATGGGGAGGGCAGGGCAGATAATCAAGTTAAATGCGTCTTGTCTGCAGGAAAAGAGGATATTAATATTCCAATGAAAACTCTAGCGGAATTCATTTTATGGAACTCCATTTCCCTCAACTTTTTTTTTAAGTGCTTCGGGTTAATCTTTTGCAGATCAGCTCCTCTCTCACGGATGTGTGCCACAGAATGCATAAAGCTACGTGGACAGTGGCATGCAGTGATTCATACCACTAATTACTTATAAATCAGACAAAATGCTTAGTGAGATACCGCTTATAGCCAGAATTCACCCATTTATTTACTGACATCGTGCTGTGTTTGTAAAAACAGAGGGAATAGATCTGCCTATTCTGATTAATTTCATTCATTCTCTCACCGTATCATTAAGAGCACGTGAAAAATCAAGCTAGATAATGTAAAAAAAAGCAATATTATTCCATTGCAATATCGAATAAAATGCAATTTTTTTTTAGTACGGGCTTCAGTACTAGACAAAAACATGTCTAGATACCAGTTTCATGATCATCAATAAAAACTAAATAATAAACAGCCAAAACTTTCCCCTTCTGTCCCTCTCTCTCTCCTCTCTCCTCTCTCTCTTTCTCTATCTGTCTCTCTCTCTCTCTTTCTTTGTCTGTCCCCCCACCAATCTCTCTCTTTCTAAGACTCAGGGCCATTGAGCTAAGCCGGGAATACACCCCTGATGCATGTGTGTCTTCTACATTTTTAATTAATCTAATAAACCATGAGATATTTGAGGTCCAGAACTAGTTCTTATTAACTTTCAAACAGTCAATGCTTAGCAAATTGCACAGCATATAAAAATCAGCTCCAAAATTATTTTCTGAATATTCTACATTGTCTTTTTAATTAAGTGATAAAAATAAGAAACAGGAGAGAGTTCTAAGGAGCTTTCACAGAACATCCTCCAAGGTGACCTAATGCGTAAGTCAGATCTGTATGAGTATTGCCATTCAACCAACTCCAAATTCACCATTAATGTTTGTTAAAATTATTAACAGTCAGAGCCACCTGATTTCACTGACCAAGAGTCCTGTGTAACATGTCAGGGAAGAAACACAGGTTAGACTGATGACTTTTTTAAACGCATTTTGTAAACCTCATGTTTTTATCTTAATAATCTATTCTCATTAAAGCTAAAAACCAATATAATGCTAGGTTATAGGTTGTGAATTCTGGCTTCATTCCACTTTTGGAAGTAGAACCTACGTTTGTTCCCAGCTAGTCTGCTCATAATGATATAATGCTCTGGATTACCTAGGATCACAAACTGTGCTTTGGTGGCCTGACCTGAAAGTGTCCCACCTGCCCTATGAAACTGTTGGAACCAGGAACCAGAATTCATAAAGCCAGTAACAAAACCATTTTTAAGTATGCATACTCATCTCCAATATGCATCAGGCAGATGACAATAATAACGTTGCTGATGGTGCCTCAACACAAAGAAGGGCCAAGACCCTGGGCCCACACCTTGCTGGGCATCTTCCTGTCCATACAGCCCATTGGATATTTTAGGTAAGAGTCTAATTCCAGCTGGCCTCCTGGGTCTTTCTCCAAAGCTCACAGTTCCCATGGAGTTTGTGTGATGGTGCTCAGACCCCTAGAGCAGCTAGGAATGCTAAGGGCCTTAAGTTGACTTCATCAATGGTTTTCTTCTCTAGTCTTGCCTGACCTTTCCTTCTTTGTTTGTTTTCTGTACTACCTGTATAGGTGCTGGGTTCACTCAAGAGATGTCATTTCCCATCAATTTACTGTACCCTTTTATATTTCTACAACATCTTCCAATGCATTTGAAGAATATCGTGTGGTTCCCGTTATAGGAAGATCACTTCTAAATGTCTTCCCTACGACTTTAGATGCAACTTCTAAGTTGCACTAAACTTGCATTATGTGCTGGGTACTTTCATGTGACTCTCTTGTTTCAATCTCACAATGACCTGCTCAGGTAGATGCTTCTACTGCCTTTTTACACACAAGAGGACCCAAGTTCAGGGATCACTACAAAGGGAAATTCTCCAAATTGCAGATTCTGGTTTCAAATTATGACTTGGTTGATCACTTGTAGGCTCTTGCTCTTTTATCAGATTTTTTGTCATCTGCCTGCATATTTAAATGTCATTTACCAGAGTGGAGACATTTAGGCTGAAAAACAGCCTGAGAAATTATAAAGAATACTGAACTGAAGACACCCTGGTTCTAAATTCAGATTTTCCGCTGATTTGCTATATGACTGATAAAAGTCACTGTTTATGGCATGGTCCCATTTTCATCATCTGTAAAGTGAAGTTGAACTAGGTGATGATTTTACAACTCATATATCTAAAGGCATGGCTGTACTGTCTACAATTTTATTTATTTTTCCAACAATATATGATAAATAAGTTTATTCATGAGAATTATTTTTTTTAATTTAACACAGGGGGAAAACTTGTTTCCAAATCATGGTTCAGATCGTCAGACCTATAAGCAAGTTTTTCCTCCTCTTATAGTACCTCCAGCCTTCTCATCTTTTGCCATCCTTCACAGGTCACAGTAACTCAGCACACATACACATATAGACTCACCTTCACACTCACACGTATAGATAGACCTTCCACTCACCGAAGCATGTGTGCACACAGGGGTCCTCCAGGGCTTGTCCTGAGTTCCACCACAACAGGCTTTTAACAAGCCTTGCTATCTCTTAAGTAACTGGGAAGGAGAAGAATGAAAGAGTATGGGAGTTGGGATAAGAAAGAAAAAAAAATGGGAAGGTGAAGAATAAGTCTTTGGTTCTTTCTCCTGCAAATACCCAATCCTGACCTCGTGACATTTCCTTTTTTTTTTTTTTTTTTTGAGACAGAGTCTCAACTCTGTCACCCAGGCTGGAGTGCAGTGGCACAGTCTCGACTCATTGGAACTTCTGTCTCCTGGGTTCAAGCGATTTTCCTGCCTCTGCCTCCCAAGTAGCTGGGACTACAGTCGCTGGTCACCATGCACAGCTAATTTTTGTGCTTTTAGTAGAGATGGGGTTTCACTGCATTGGCCGGGGTGGTCTTGCATCTGCTTTTAATGATTCTGCATCTCTTAAATTAGCTCTAAGGGCTGGCAGTAATGTTTCTTGATCATCTAAGTGAGGAAATGAAGCTTTTAGTATTCATTAATAAGTAATGTTTGTATTTGTTAAACCAATGCAAGAGTCCATGTGCAAGAGATTCCAGCATATTTACCATTAGTTTCTAGGCACACCTCAACTTTCACACACTGGAATTCAAGGGTATTCAAGAGTACAGAGATGATTTTTAAGAAAATAGTCATAAACTCAGAGAATGTTAGGAAATGGTAGGTCTTTCACGGTCCTGATCATAGAATAAAAGTCCTGATCATAGCCCACGTGTTCTTGTATGAAAGGATTCCAACCTGTCTCTATTTTCATTCTCCATCATACACACTATTCACCTTTCAGTTTCTTAGACAGGGTGAAGCTCTTTTCTGTCTCTATTCACTCATTCAGGATGATTTCCCTGCTCAGAACTCTCCTTCTCTGGGCTCCTCTCACAACCGCCTCCTTCATGTCTCTAGGGAAGTAAGTGCTGGCCTCTGTGCAGGCATCTCCGATGATCGTGACTATGGTAGCACACCTGACTGCTGGAAATCATGCCTCTAATGCGTGCATTTACTTGTACATCTGCCTTTGATCCACATTAGATTGCGCCAACAAGACGCCTAAGGCCACGTCTGCATTCCTGCGTACCTATGGCCATGCCTACTGCAATGGCTGGAATGGAGTAGGCACTCACTACGTACTGCTGATGGCCATGGGTCATCGCGCTTTTCTTTAGGAACAATTCAGGCCTTAAAAAATCAAGAGATCTGCCGAAGGCTGCGTGACTAATCAGGGTAAAATAAGGCCAAGGCTTCAAAGCAGGCCTTCTGACTTTCAAACCAATGCTACCTCTAAGGTGCCCTGATACCATGCCATGGCAGATGCATTAGCTCTGGGCTTCCCTAGCCTGACTTCGTTATGTCTCAATCGTATGATTTGTATTTCCTTATCTGGCTGATTAGAATTAAAAAGTTATTTGTTTCCCAAGGGCAGATCCTAGCTGGAGCCTTGTAGTCAGCATTCTTGAAGATATCACCAATGATATAATGACTGCCAAGAAATGCTCAATTAAAATTTAAGCCAAAACTAATTGCTGTGAATGATTTCAGTGAAGGACAACAGGAGGTCCCATTTCAAGTGTGTGAGATTCTCCTTATGGGTACTCAGTGCTATGTACTTCGAAGAGTGTGAGCAGAGAGCACTGGGAATGGTAATAAGTCTAGGAGTCTCTCCGAGTGAGACAGCCAGATGGGAGGGGATCCCTGGCAAAACACCACCCTACCTGCACATCAGGGTGGAGCCTCAGGAAGTCTGCAGCACTTGCAGCGAGGGGGAGCCTGGTCCCTCCTCTTCCTGTGTGAAACCTGGGATTCCAACGGTGAGGCGGGAAGCACTCTAGAAGGGAGCTCTGGCAGGGCAGAGGCCCTGTTTTCCCCTTTTATTCCTTTTCACTCAATAAAACCCTGTCTTACTCAACACTGAAATTGCCTGTAAGCCTGAATTTTCAGGGCCGTGGGACAAGAGACCCTGTCTTTAGCTGAACTAAGGAAAAGTCCTGCAGCATTCAGTCTACACCCTTACTTGATGTATAGAAATACTAAGGTTCTGAGGAAAGAAGCCATATGCTTAAACAAGCTGGTCTCCCAACTCTTAATTTGATGTAATTTTCACTGAAAATCACCATTTCCAGACAAGCAAGGAGTAAAAGCAAACAAAAATCTATGGACAATCTCTCCCAGCAGTTTCCCATGTGCTCATGCCCCCATCCTTCAACAGTTACTTGTTAAACAGTTATTTGTTTCCCAAGGGCAGATCCTAGCCGGAGCCTTGTAATCAGCATTCCTGAAGATGTCTCTTCAATAATACCCATCCCACGTGCTTACAGTGCAGACCTCCCCTCAGCTCTCTCCCAGCCTCCAATCAACACGTCCCCTCCACATCCCTCTGGTTCCTCCACCCTGGGCACATTGACCCTACTTCACCCCATTCTACTTCCCCACGCATTGTCACTGCATGACACAATACCAGATTCCTGTGGATAAATTCAGTCTTTACCTTGCTTGAGGTTTTATTTATTCAAGCATTTTGGTAGCACCTGCTGTCTGCCAGGCGCTCTTCTACACACTTTATAAATAGTAATGTAGTCAATGCCCATCCCAGTCTTTCAGAGTGGGTGCCATTTTTATCACTCCTATGTACAGAGAAGGGTCTGAATCACAGAAGATAATAACTGCCCCACAGCTAAATAAGTGTGTGCTTCAGACTCATCAAGCCCTCCTATCTCTTGCCTGGGAGCATAGGGAATTGGCTTTCTTTTCTCCTGACTTTCTGAACACCTCATCCTATAGGTTACTCAGCCTCCTTTTCAAATTTCTCATCTAGAGCCATTTCTTAGAGAACGATACTGTCAGAGATTCTCTCCTACACTCTCTGGAAGCTCACGCCTACCCCTCTGGTTGGGGTGTAGTATTCGGCTGTCCTTCATAACGCTATTGCTTCCAAAATTGTATTTTCAGTGCCGACTTCTTGCCTGGAATCCACACACATATACACAGCTGCTTCCGCTTGGTGGGAAATTCAAGCTCACATTTTTAAAACTGAACTTCCACTTCCTCCTCTAAAGCTCTGCTTCTCATCATGTGCCTCTATCAGAAAAATACTCTGCTATCCAAACAGTAGCTCAAGGCAGAAGCTTAGCAGTTTTCTTCAAGTTCAACACTTCCAATGAACTACCCAATCCTAAGATTCTACCTCCTAAATATGGCTGGACACCATTTATATTTTTCATTCTAATGGTCTCTACTCTAGTTCGAAACACAGTGACTTCTTGTTACATTAGTGCAATATCTCCCTAGCCAGTGTTCCTAGCACCAACTCTGCCCACATCCACTTATTGGCTACATGTGTAAGATTATTGCTAAAATGGATAAGAAAAGGTTCCTCCTTCCTTGAAAATCCTTTGTGGCTTTCCAAAATTCTCAGGAAACAGTATGAAAAGAGCTAAGTATTTATGAGGTTTTTCGTGGTCTGGCCCCACTCTACCTGCTCAAACTTTCTTAATATTTCTTCTCATTGAATAGAAGCAATGTTTTAGCCAAATGCATCTAAACAAGTGTCCACTGAAAATGCTGTCCCCTGAGCTTCCTGTCTCACCCCCATACCCTGCTTCCACAGATGGCACCCCTGCCTTCCAGATTTCAACACATGCAGTAATTCCCAGGAAACTTTGATTCCTCAAGACTGTTAGGTTCCACAAGTATAGGCTTCATTACACCTTGTATGCCTCCCGTATTAATATATTTTGTTGTTTTTTGTTTAATTTTTTGTTTGTCTTGAGATAGGCTCTCAATCCATTACCCAGGCTGGAGCACAGTGGTGCATCATGGCTCACTACAGCTTCAACCTCCTAGATCCAAGTCATCTTCCCACCTCAGCCTCCCTAGTAGGCCTCCCCAGTAGGGACTACAGGCACGGCCCACCATGTCCAGCTAATTTTTTGACAGAGATGGGGGTATTGCCATGTTGCCCAAGCCAGTTTTGAACTCCTGGGCTCATGTGATCCTCTTACCTTGGCCTCTCAAAGTGCTGTACTAATGTTTAAACAAAGAAACAGGTAGCAAGAACACTGTGGTTAGTTCCCCATCACCTGCTGAGCTCCCTGTCTTCAGCATGGCGTAGAAAACAGAGTACCTGGAACACAGTAGGTAGATAAACAATACCTGTAAAATGATATAGTGAATATATTTCCATCATTTCACTAACTTTATATCTTTAATTTTGAAGGACTCTCTGTTCCCCAGAGTTCACTTTTTAATCTAATTCACCTTTTAAAATTATACATTGGATACCTCTTAGCATAGCAATGTACTTTTTAAAGACATAAAATTCTATAGCAGTGAATTTTAGGATTTCTTAACAAAAACCACATTGCTAGGATAAAAAGAGAAAGAAAGTATATTCAACATGCTGTGGCATTACTGAAGCGAATATATTTAGCATGCAATATTGTAGGGTCTTTAACTCATGATTGACTTTTTCTGTGTAGGTGGAATTTTATTTTTTAAATCAGAATTATTCTGGGCACAGAGATTTTGTCTTTCTGGTAACGAACCAGATTCTATAAGGGTTTAAAGTTCTCTTTCGCTGTAAATGCTGCAGCTTTAGGAACTGTTTGGCATTGAAACTATCTGGTTCTATGTGTAATCACTCTTTTTCCATGACTCTCTGGAAGCTGTGAAGTGTTATTTAGAACTGCTGTAGGCAAAAAGAATCATATTTCTGTGTCATTCTTCAAAGATGTTTGTGTGGTGACAGCTTGATTCTTCAGACCTGCTCAAGGGTAAGACTGTCTTATTTTTATTTAAAAAGTAATTTTGCTACATTATATGGTTGGATTATTTTTTTTTCTAGCAAAGCCTCATCTCTCAAACCTATTTTTCTATTTTAGTCTCTTTTCTTCTCATTTGCCTTTATTTTGATGGTTTGGGGAAACATCTTTTAGAGAAGAATATGTCATGAACATGAGAGCACAGACATCTTTTCTACAAACTGACTTCAAATCTTTTGAGCAAATACCCATGAGTGAGATTGCCAGATCATATGGTAATTCTCTTACACAGAGTGGTGAATATAGTGAATAACAGTATATACTGTGCACTTAAAAATAGCAAAAAGAGTACATTTCAAAGATTCTCACTGCAAAAACTACATTAAGAATTTGCAGTTCTCACTGCAAAAAAATTACATATATATATTTGTGCTGAAGAATATGATAAGTAGCTTGATTTAACTATTCCACGTTGTACTCATAAAGTGATAACCTCTCCTTGTACCCCATAAATACGGGCACTTACAAGTTGTCATTTTATAAAACAATTTAAATAGAAAAATATAAAGAAGAAAATGTGTTGAAATAAAAACATCTGCACCTTCTACATCTCAAAAAAACATACTGACCAAGATTTTGAGCTCACTAAAACAAAAATCTTTAATTTTTCCACAGTGTATTAAAACCTCAATGGAAGCTCTTAAATTCAAAATGTATGTAATGCCATAAACTTCACGTTCTGTTCATTTTCACCTGTTGGAGAGAATTAGAGAAGGTGATCATACTTTCTACTTACTATAGTAGATCATACTTTCTACTTACTATAGTAGATCATATTTTAACTCTCAAAAAAGAGAATGCAAGATTCTCACTATTTATAAAAACAGATGATTCGCCTCAGCATTCTCATTGAGGAAAAGTTTTTTAAAAACGTTAAACGCATCAAAGAGCTACAGGTCATGCAAAATTATGGAAACAAACCTCAAAGAAGACAAAAACCAAGCGTAGGGCCAACCTCCCTTTTGTCCTGAGGGCAATCGCCAATTCTGAAAAAACATCAGTGAAACTGTGCAGAATCTATTGACTTGGTGTGGTGAGAGAAATCGAATGCAACAGACAAGGCTTGTCCAAATTAGTAATAATCATAAACCTGGCGCCAGTTTAATCTATGACCCGGAGTGATGACCCCTGAATTCAAGTGTACTGAGTATCAAGCTTTCGTTTTCTTTTGACAACCAGCACTCATCTCCACTCCCTTCTGTTTTCTTCATGTTAGCGAACCAGGAACCGTGGGAACTTCATTTCCTAGACTTTCAGGAAGGACTTCAAAGATTTTAGATACTTCCACAAGTAGAAACCAGTAGAAGCAAGTACTGTGACTCCAGAGAAGACATGTTTTTCAAAAGCATCATGGTGGGGTCATTTTTAGTAAGTTCCAGAGAGTCCTGAAACTTCCTGATTTCCACATGCAACTTTCAGCTGTTCCCGATCCATTTCTTTTTAATGATCAGAATGGTTTTGCTTTCTTGATGGACTCCTAATCAATACAATAAAGGAGAATAAGAAGTAAATCTGCACTTAAATGAATGTATACACCCAAATGGTGTCAACTGGGTGGTCCAGAGAATTGTAAATCTTGCTATTGCAGAGTGCACCTGGCTAGATTTTCAGGGCCCCACATGCCTGCTCACTCCCTTAGGGGGGACAGAAAAAAAAACAAAACTTGCATCTTCTACCTCAAGTTATTTTCACAAATTATTTTCCCAAATCAGAATATACTTAAAGATAACCAAGTACAGGAGAACAAGATACATATACTACAATAATATGAAACAATGAACAAGAGAAATAATTGCACAAAAAGATATTGGCTTATTAGGCAGGAATTGTTGTTAAAATACACTTGCTATAGTGAAGTAAATAAAAAGGCAGACTTGGCCAGGGAAGATGGCTCACACCTATCCTAGCACTTTGGGAGGCCAAAGTGGGAAGATCACTTGAGGTAAGGAGTTTGAGATCAGCCTGGCCAACATGGCAAAAACCTGTCTCTACTAAAATACAAAAAACAGCCAGGCATGGTGCTGCGTGTCTATCATCCCAGCTACTCTGGGGGCTGAGGCAGTAGAATCGCTTGAACCCAGGAGGCGAAGGTTGCAGTGAGCTGAGATTGTGCCACTGCACTCCAGCCTGGGTGACAGAGCGAGACTCCATCTCAAAAATAAAAATAAAAATAAAAATAAAATAAAATAAAATAAATAAATGAAAAAAGCAGGCTTAAAAATGTCTAAGAAACAGCAAAATATAAAATGACGTAGCACATTAAGAAATAGAGGAAATGAAAATAAAAACTACTGTCCCCAAAACAAATAATTGAAAGGTTGAACTTAACAGTATATTGGACACAGTTAAAGAGAAAATTGATTAATTATAACATACATCAGAAAAATTATCTAGGTAGCAAGACAGAGAGATAAGAAAAAAATATGTAAAGAAAGACTGTGTGAGAATACTTCAAAACAGATAAATCTAACATGTAGGTTCAAGAAGTCCACTGAATCTTATAAATAAACACATTTATACATATAATACTGAAATGATAGAAAACGAAAGATGAAGATAAACATTACCTTCAAATCACCCATAGTCAGATTGACAACCAATTTCTCAGAGACAACATGAGCCACGTATGCAGGAATAATATATTCAGTATCCTGAAATAGAAATAACTACCAGCCTGAAGTTCTATATTAACCCACATTTCCCAAAAGGATAAAGGAAGAATGAAGACAATTTCAGACCATACAAAAACAAAATAAAACACCAGAGTTCTTCATCCAAACACATGCTGTAACAAAAATTCTAATTGATACAGATTCCAGATATTCATTCAAAATAGAAAAAAAAATGAAGAACAGAGACTGATAAATGCAGGGTTCTATCAAAATACATATTGATGACATTTGAAAATAATATTACTTCCTCAAATATTTTTGTCAGACACACACACATACGTACATACTTATATTACATGACCACAATAACATATCAGGAAAGTGATGAATGAAAAACTCCACGGGGAATGTAGAGATATTGATTAATATAAGAAGTTAATGAGTTAAATAAAAGTGCATGCTTTATTTAGAGGAAGTAGTAAATTAAAAGAAGTAGATAATGTAATTTTCAGAGTAACAGAGAGAAAAAGATGTGATGAAAATAATCCTTCCAAAAGAAGACAAGAAATAACAGGGGCGGGGTGGGGAGAAACACAGCAAGCAAAACTACCGTAAAGCAAACATTACCAATAGTACTATGGCAACTTCCACGATAATAATGATAGTGTATTTAAACCCAACACATCATCAATAACACTCATTGGAATAAAAGTTTCAGCTAAATAACAAAAATTTTCAGATTGGGTAAAAAGCTTTCTGGCCATATGCTGTTTACGAGACAAATTTAAACCAATGTATACAAAATTCTAAAGTAAAAATATGGAAAATGATAACACCTATTTATAAAGCAAATAATACTGTTACATATATATTAATATCAGTCAAAATATACTTTAAAGCCAGAAGAATAGCTGTCATTCTGCTATCACAAGCAGATGTGTTATAGAAAACAAAACACTACAGGGCTTAAGACAAAATAAAGTTAGGGCACACCAGTTGTAAAGTTGGTCAGTGAAATATAAAATACATGACAACCTGATAAATTTGGTTGCACCACTTGAGTCATGTTAAGTGGTTGAGAATTATATAAATACTGCAATAAATATTTACTTTGGAAAAACTTGGTATTTCCTTGTAGAATCGGGTGTTAGAAGGATTGCGGTTTAGGAATAATTATAAAACAGCAAAAGAAGGTGATCTAAAATCTGGAGAAAACAAGAAAATTACCAGATGTGAATGGATGTGAAAGGTAGATGTTCAAGGTATATGTTGGGTGTATGTGTGCCTTGGGGTGTGTATGTGTGGGCTCTGTGTGTGATGTGATGTGGTAGGTATGTGTGGTAATATGTGTGTGGTGTGTGTGCGTGTATGTATTTGTGGTTTGCGTAGTGTGGTGTGTAAGGGAGTGTGTAGGTGTCCATGTTTTGTGAAATGTGATGTGTGATGTGTGTGTGCTGTGTGGTGTGTGTATGTATGTGTGGTTTGTGTGGTGTGTGTGTGTAATGTAGTGTGTAGGTGTCCATGTTTTGTGGAATGTGATGTGTGATATGTGTGTGGTGTGTGTGTGGTATGAGTGGTGAGTATGTGTGATGCTTGTGTGTGTAGTTTGTGTGTGGCATAGGGTGATGTAGGGTGTGTGTGTAATATAGTGTGTAGGTGTCCATGTTTTGTGGAATGTGATGTGTGATATGTGTGTGGTGTGTGTGTGGTATGAGTGGTGAGTATGTGTGATGCTTGTGTGTGTAGTTTGTGTGTGGCATAGGGTGATGTAGGGTGTGTGTGTATGTGTGGTGTTGGGTATTGCAGGACCTGGCCAGCAGCCCACAATTCAACAGGGCTCTCTCTTTGTTCCCAGGCAGAGGATTGGCAGGTTGAGAAATAATAAACACACACAAGATAGTGAAAGCTGGGTCCAGGGGGGTCACTGCCTTCTGGTCCTGTGGTGACACCAGTGCACTGGATATACCAGCATTTATTATTAAGGTTAGTGGGGGGGGGGGTGGGTAGGTTAGTGAGGGATTTAGGGTCATTTGATTATGAGGTGAGATGGTCACATGGGGATGAAGTAATTCTTTAACATAACATCTGTATGCAGAAGTACAGTATACAGAGATAAGAATTTATAATATAGTGTGTGCATCAGTAATTTCTAACAGAGCCTTAAAACAGAAACACAGTCTTTCCATAACCTGTGATTAGCAAGGTATTAATCAGCAGTAACAGTTGCAGCAAAAGCTGGTTACAAACAATCCACAGAAACAGGACGTGAAGCTAGACAACCAGTTAGACCAGAAATTCTCACAGGGGAGTATGCCTTAACCCTAAAGAGGCCTAGAAGAGCCATGGCGAGATGAGGGCATTTATAGCCCTATCTTATCCATATGGACAGGCCCCCCCCACCATGTGTCTGTTTATAGGCTCTCCACAAGGGTTGCATTCATTCCCAGAGCTATGAACATCTGCTTTTCTGGGATAGGAATCTTGGTGATGTGAAACCTCCCTGACTGCACGTCCGTTCATAGGCTCTCTGCAGGGGGAAGCACGTCACGCTGTTGGCTCACTCTGGCAGCCCAACCTGGCATTGTCTTTACACAATCCTGCATGCAGTTTTGTATTTACAATAATCAGAAACATTTCACCTTTCATTCCATAGCAATAGTTTCAGGGGGTCTCCCTACAGATGTGAATGTGTTTCATGAGCTACTTGCTTCTATACTTAGGTTTATCTATCTTTATTTGTATGTTTCGCTTCTACAACAGAATTCAATCTTCTTACATAAAACAGAAAGCACACATCAGAGAGAAATAAGCAACGGTGCAAATGCTAATATTTGCTGAAATTAGGTAAAGCGTATGTAGGACTTTATTATACAATTCCTGTGACTTTCCAAGTCAGAAATTTTCCAAAATACAATGTTGAAGGAAAATGATAAGATTTCTAAAAATATAAAACAAAACAGTAGAGAGAAAAGCATTCCAGACAGAAGAAACTTTATGTATGTATGAAAGCCTCAAGGAATGAAAGATCTCAGTTTTTTAGAGGGACCAAAATAAAGATGAGTGTGACTAGAACACAATTCATATTGGGAAAAGCTTATGGGGTCCAAACTGAAGAAATATCTGTGCAGGAGGGTAGGTAGGGCCTGGTAGAGTGAGTTAAAGATGTGGACTCTTTAACAAATAAACTGATGAGCCACTGAAGAAATGCCAGCAGGGATAGAATGTGGTTACCATGACTTGCAGATCTCTCCAGATGCTGTGCAAAGGAAGAGTTGGAGGTTCTGAAGAAGATCCGGTGTGCACATGGTGTTTGCAGGAGTCCAGGCCAAAGCTGGTGATGTCTGGGACTCTAGCACTGGCATTAGAGATGAGGAACAGTCAAAGATGTGTGAAAACAGATTTTGTAATTAAAGTCGATGAGATTTCTGTTGAAGGTTTGCACTTTGCGGCGAGGGTGAGGTGACAGGCTGGATGTCCAGCTTTACAGATTTGGTGGTGTCATTCACAGAGATTTGGTAGGAGATTAGATTATGAGAAAATATCAACTGCCTACTATTTCTCAGACACCATGCTAAGTCCCAAAGACACACTATTTGATGTTCAAGACTATGTTATTAGCCTTATTTTACAGAGGAAGTAAGTAAAATTCAAAGGAGGTCCAAGACTATGAAAAGATATGTATTTATATATCACAGCTGTGTGAGTTCTAAAGACTTTGCCTTCAACTGCTGTGCGCTACTGCCTGTCAAAGAAATATCTGTGCATATCTGGGACAAAGGTGCTTATGTTTTCTACTACTTTTATGGAACTGAATATTCATAAACACACTTATGTGCAATTTAAGTGTTGGGGCGTTGAGTAGAAAGGATGCAAAGCTGACAGATAAAATTAACCATCCTTTTGCTACTAGGAATTCTCTGGACCTGAAGTTGAAAGGGTAACTAGTGAAAGGAACACAGAGTCTGTGCGCTCTGGGGTTCCAAGCTTCTTATTGGCATACAGTCTTGCACCTCATAAAGACATGTTGGTCAATAATGGACCACATATACAACAATGGTCCCATAAGATTTAAATGGAGCTGAAAAATTCTGGTTACCTATTGATATCACAGCTCTCATAATGTAGTGCAATGCATCATTCACATATTTGTGGTGAAGCTTGTGTTAACAAACCTACTGAACTGCCAATTTTATAAAAGTATAGCCCATGCAATTATGTACAGTGCATAATATTTGATAATGATAATAAAAGACTGTTGTCGGTTTATGTATGTACTATATTACACTTTTCATTGTTATTTTAGAATGTACTCCTTCTACTGATAACAAAAATGTTAACTGTAAAACAGCCTCAGGCAGATCTTGCATGAAGTGTTGTAGAAGAAGGCATTATTAGCATAGGAGACGATAGCTCCATGCGTGTTATTGTCCCTGAAGACCTTCCAGTGGGACTGGATGTGGAGATGGAAGACAGTGATATTGGTGATCCTGACCTGGAGTAGGCCTGGGCTAATGCATGTGTTTGTGTCTTGCTTTTAAACAAAATTCTAAAAAGTAAAAAATAAAAAATAAAGATTCTTGAATAAGAATGTAAATAAAGAAAATACTTTTGTGCAGATGTATGATGTGTTTGTGTTTTATGATAAGAGTTATTACAAAAGTATCAAATAATTTTTTTAAAAGTGTATAAATGAAAAAAATTACAGTAAGCTAGGGGAAATTACAGTAAACCTTCTTTACTAGGGAAGAAAGAAAAATATCTTTTTATTTGTTTGGTGTAGTCAAAGTGTCCTGTATTGATAGAGTCCACAGTAGTGTAGAGTTAAGTTCTAGGCCTTCACATTCACTCATCAACTCACGTAGAGCAACTTCTAGTCCTGCAAGCTCCATTCATAGTAAGTGCCCTACATGGGTGCGCCATTTTAAAAATCTTTTACACTGTATTTTTCCTGTACTTTTCTATGTTTAGATATGCAAATACTTACCATTGTGTTACAATTGCCTACTGTATTCAGTACAGGCAAATGCCGTACAGGTTTGTAGCCTTGGAGCAATAGGCTCTACCACATAGCGTAGGTGTGCAATAGGCTACACTATCTAGGTTTGCGTATGTACCCTCTGTGATGTTTGCACGATAATGAAATCCCCTAAGGACAAATTTCTCAGAACGCATCCCCATCGCTAAGCTGCACATGACTGTATAATATTGCAGACACCCAGGAGGGCCAAGTGAGATGCTGGTCAAGAAAGGAAGCAAGGATTCTGGAGTCACTCTTGCTGGGCACTGTTTACTGCTCAGGATCCAACCACACCTGTCTCTGATAAACCTGTTCGGCAGTAGCCACTTCCCAAAGCAGTTCTTCACATTACATTCGCAGAGTACCAGCATTGCCACCATGTAACAACACATTCTCATTCTCAGAAAAGTCTCCATGTTTCATCTGTGTCCCTATGGCTTTTAGCGGTGCGTTCTATGTATTTTAAGGTATCATGAAACCTGTGGCTCTTGTTTTTAAGGGCTGTTTCTAGTTTCTAGATTCCCATGGGCAGGCATACACAGACACCTCCAGCAGGGCCTGATTATGGAACAAATTAGCTATTCTCATGTGAAACCTATTCAAATCATCCCCTAGCATCCAAACAAAGCATTTTGCGAAACAATACCTCTGATTATACTGCAATAATAACAAGACGCAATTATGTCATCTCTAACTGGAGTTTGAAATTTTGAGACTTAAGCTGCTGATTATTTTCACACACAAAAAAAGCAACACAACCATGTGAAACTGTGGAATATTTAGAAGACCAATTTAAAATTGTTTACACCTAATGAGGAACTGATCAGCACCATGTCCACAGTGCATATTAAATGTGCGAGACTATAGCAAACCTTTCACATAATTTCAAGAGCTGCAAATGTATTTGGCACATAAAACATAGGAGCTTAAGCACTGAAGGGGGTAAATGACTAGATGGAGTTTGTTTTATAAGGTGATTTAAGTATAAATAAACTTTGAAATTAACACTTTCATTGCAACTATAGAAAGTCTGAAGAAGGAAGGAACATTGTGTTTATAACACTTCTAGAACCATGGCAAAACAAACTACTTCAGACCAAAACAATAAACGAGTTCTTGCCAGTTCATAAGAGACAGAAAAATTGGAAACTATAGATGATCACAACATATTAATACATTCGACATGCATTTATTGGTTCACTAGGAAGTTGACTAAGTTAACCTGTAGTCATTGGTAAAACTCTTACAGAGAATGAGTTTTTAACACAAATAACTGAGACCTGAATAAAACACCATGAAATTCCAATGCTGACTCTGCAACAGTCTTGCTATATGACCCTGGAGAAATAATCAAACCTTCACTCATGATGTGTGCAGAAAATAATTTTAAATGCATTTTAAATCCTAAAATATTAAAGACAGAAAGAGACCCTAAGGATTATCCAGTCCCCATGTTTTGCAGAGCAGTAAAATGAAGCCCAAGAGTTAAGATGCTATTTGTACCCGAATATTTTTCCTAATGCCTACTTTTTCAACTCACCAGCAAGGATTTGAATGGAATAAAAGAATGTAAGAGAAAAGAAAAATACATATAATTAGAGCTGTCATTTATTGTGATTCCCTTACACAGAACAGTGGTACTTTAGATGCATCATCTAATTTAAGGGACTCTATATCCATTTATTTTTATTTTTTAGATTAAATTCTTTTTAAAAAAAAGCTCAAAGAAGTATCTTACCTATATTCATACAGTAAGGTGGTATCAAATTTGAAACTTGAAGTTTTCTACCTGTACATGGTCTAGTTGGCTGAAAAGTCACTCAATCTGAGACTTCCTCAAAACCAGATTTGAAAATCAATGCTTAGCTGTACACATATGTTCATAGTAACATTATTCATAATAGCCAAATAGCAGAAGAAAGCAAATGTCAATCAATTGATGAATGGATAAATAAAATGTGATGTATCCATACAATAAAATATTACTCATTAATAAAAAGTAATGAAACACTCATCTATGCTATAGCATGAATAAATCTCAAAATAGAGCGCTAACTAAAAGAAGCCAGTCACAAAAGATTGCATAATGTGCAATTCTATTTACATGAAATGTCTGGAATAGGCAAGTCCCTAAAGACAAAAAGTGGATTTATGATTGCCTAGGGCTGGAGAAGGTGAGGAGGGAATAGGGAGTGACTGCTAAGGGGTATGAAGTTCTTTGGGGATGATAAAAAAAAAAAATCAAAATTAAATTAAGCTGATGATTGCACAATTCTGTAAACATACTAAAAAACATTAGTTGTATATGTTGAATAGGTAAATTTTATTAATGTTAATTATATTTAGATAAAGATTTTAAAGAATTAATGCTTGTGGTCATTAGATAATGGTATCAAAGATCCTTATAGTCAATTCCCTTGAGATCCCTTTCACTTTATCAACTATCATAGAAAGTGACCATACACAGAATTCTGGGAAGTCTCAATACTGGATATTTCAGCCTTATATTTGTATAGTTGACTACTATTTTTTTATTTTATTGTTGGTGTTTATTGGGTGTTCTCCAAGAAATCTTTGCATTTTTTTAAGGCCAGGAAGCTATATTGTGTTTCATTTCTTTTAGAAATGTCACAGTTTTAGCTTTAGGTTTAGGATTATGTCCAGCTTAAATTAATGTTTGTGGAAAGTGCGAGTTGACTTTTCAGTTGCTTTTGTTACCTGTATGAACAATCAAGAGTTCTAGAAATATTTATTGAGGGAAAATAAATGTACCAATTTCTCTTCTGTTGGCTTGTCAAAATAAATGAGCTATATGATGGGTCAATTTCTGGATGGACTTTCTGTTCTGGTGATATTTTGCAGGTGTTATGCCTACATAATGTCTTGATTGCTATGGTTGTAGAGTACATATTGAAACCAAGAATATTGTTCTTTCTCTTCTTGTTTGACTATACCAAGCCCTTTGTTATTCTGTATAATTTTTATAATAAATGTCTCAGTTTCTCCAAAAATGTCTTCTGGGATTTTGTTAGGGTTTCTCTATTATCTATAGATTAATTTGAGAGAGCAACTTTATAAAACTATTGCATCTTTCAATCCATGAACATGGTATACCTTTCCATTTCTTGAGGTTTTAATTTTTTAATCAATGCTTTACAGTTTTGTCATTTTCAATATTGACGATTTGCACTTTAATTATATTTCTAAATATTTATGCATCTTCATGCAATTTTCTGTAAATTTTATTTTTCATTTGCTGCCAACATAAACAAATATGAATAAGCCTTGGCTTAAAAGTCTAACTACACTGGTTATTTTTCCTAACTTTTAGAGGTAGAAATATACTATTGATTTAAATATACTATTGATTTAAAATATTTTCCATCTTTTATGAGTTTCTCATCCTATAATTTTTTTCTCAGCTTTTAGCTACTGCCCATATATATATTTTATTATCCTTTATTTAAATATTTACATTTTATAAATTCATTTTGAACTATAGCTGATACATAAACGTGGTTTTCAGTCTCCAAATATTTGTATCTTTTTCAGATAGTTAATTTTTGTTGATTTATAATTTAATTTTATTTTAATTAAAGAACAATACACTATTCATCGTATGTGCTGTAACCAGCTTGTAATGACTTGAGAAAGCTAGTTGTTACATGTCCAGAATTTTAGCAAACTTAAAAGTGGACATCAGCCAGGCACAGTGGCTCACACCTGTAATCCCAGCACTTTGGGAGGCTGAGGTGGGCAGATCACAAGCTCAGGAGATCAAGACCATCCTGGCTAATATGGTGAAACCCCGTCTCTACTAAAAATACAAAAAATTAGCCGGGCATGGTGGCGGGCGCCTGTAGTCCCAGCTGCTGGGGAGGCTGAGGCATGAGAACGGCATGAACCCGGGAGGTGGAGCTTGCAGTGAGCTGAGATTGCGCCACTGCACTCCAGCCTGACTGACAGAGCAAGACTCCGTCTCAAAAAACAAAACAAAAAAAAAGTGGACATGCCATGGAAAACTGCAAACACTTCATATCAGGATGTTTGTTTTGTTTTGTTTGTTTTTTAAAAAGCTTGTTTATATGTACAAACAATGACCATGATGTTTCAGTCTTTTAAATTTGTAGAT
Organism: Hylobates moloch; assembly: GCF_009828535.3. NCBI lineage: Eukaryota > Metazoa > Chordata > Mammalia > Primates > Hylobatidae > Hylobates > Hylobates moloch. The sequence continues at coordinate 122,706,845 of NW_026652283.1, forward strand.
GTATTTTATGACTCATGAGGCCAGTCATGAACAAAGTGACTATTTCATCTGCATTTGAAAAGAATGTGTAGTCTTCAGTTACATATGTGTGTGTGAGTGTATAACTTTATAACTGAAGACTTTATATATAACTGAACACTATATATATATATATATGATAGAGATATATGTATGTGTTATATGTATGTCACTGGTTGACACTGTTTTCAAATCTTCCACATATAAATCATTTGGGGACCAAATATTAAGATAAAGTATTAAATTTCCAACTATGTTTGTAGATTTTTGCATTTCTCCCTTTAATTTTATCATTATGTTCCTCTTCATTCTGCTTATATTTGCTTTGAAGTCTAATATGTTTTATATTAATAGAATAGTAGCTCTATCTGCATGAAATAATTTCAATACCTTACGTCTAATTTGTGTCTTTCTACTTAAAGTGTCTACTGTGGACAGAATATACTTAGAACTTGCTTTTTTTTTATACCTATTCTGAAGACTTCTGTCTTCTAATTGAAATGACAGATCCATTTATATTCAATGCAATTATTGCTGTGTTTTGGTTTATGTCTATAATCTTGCTATTCGTTTTCTTCATCTGCCTTTTTCCTTCTGTTCTTCTATCTTGACTTTCTTTTGTGTTGTTAATTACTTTAATATTCAATTTTAATGTCTCCTCAAGCTACCCATCCTTGTACATATTTATTAGATTTGTTTCAGGCCTTATAATATTCTTTTATTAAAGATTACTCTACCTGGCTGGGCACGGTGGCTCACGCTTGTAATCCCAGCACTTTGGGAGGCCGAGGTGGGTGGATCATGAGGTCAGGAGATCGAGACCATGGTGAAACCCCATTTCTACTAAAAATACAAAAAATTAGCCGGGTGTGGTGGCGGGCGCCTGTAGTCCCAGCTACTTGGAGAGGCTGAGGCAGGAGAATGGCGTGAACCTGGGAGGCAGAGCTTGCAGTGAGCCAAGATTACGCCACTGCACGCCAGCCTGGGTGACAGAGCAAGACTCCGTCTCAAAAAAAAAAAAAAAAAAGATTACCTTAGTCATAATACCACTTATATAAAACATAATAACCTTGAAATTATAAATTTCTACTTTTCCAGTCATGTGTGTTATTTGTTATTATTGTTATATTACTTTGTTTTTATTTATTATTCTATATTTTATATACAGATAAGAATTAAACTTAAAATAAAATGTTATTTTTTTGCATGAAACAGCTTTCTCTCTAAGAAAAAACAATCTTTTATGTTTGCCCACTAATTTACCATTTTCAGTGCTCTTCATTTCTTCTTTGGAACTGATTTTCCATCTGGTTGCATTTTGTTTTATTTTAGAGAATTTTCTTTAGCATTTATTCCACTATAGATATGCTGGCAATGAATTATCTCATGTTTTCTTTTTAATTTGAATATTTATTTATTTTGCCTAACTTTTGAAGATAATTTTATTGAATAATAAATAAGTTTTGAGAGTCATATTTTTATTTTCAGCTCTGAAATATGTCTTTTAGCATTCATTGCTTTTGATAAGGAGTCATACTTCATTCACCTTGTCTTCTGTATGAAATGTGTCAATTGTCTTCAGCCTCTTTCAAGATTTTCTCTTTAAATTTTATTTTCACCAGTTTGACTATGATGTGCTAAAGTTGCTTATTTTTATGTTTATTATGCTTACAATTGGTTGAGCTTCTTGGTTTTGTACATTGACTTCTGAAATTTAATTTAGTATGTGTCCATTCATGTTATTCAAAATAATTTTGTCTGCTCATTCTCCTTTTTTTCCTTCCCTTTTGACCTTGAATTATCCATGTGATAAAGCAGTTGATATAGTTCAACTGGTTACTAACGCCCTGGTTTTTCTCTCATTATTTTTCTCTTCTCTCTGATCTTCTTTTTGGATGAATTCTACCCAACTGCTTTCATGTTCACTAACATTTTATCCAGCAGTATCCTATCTGATGTTATGTTCACTATTGTACTTTCCACTTCAAATATTACATGTTTAACTCTGGAATATCTATTTGGTTCTTTTTTATCGTGGTCATTTCTTTTCTGGATTTCCACATCTCTTTTTTATTAATGGATATATTTTCCATTAAGCCTTGGAACATACTTACGAAACATACCTAAAATAGATGAGAAAAAAGTGCTTGCTGCTATTTCCATCATTTATTGTTATCTTGGGATCTGTTTCTTTCTTTTTATAATTGGAAACTGTTTAATTTCATAAACTTTAATTGCTAATATTTAATTGATAACTTCTTAAAATTGATACAATTTTTTGCTTCTTTGTATGTCTAGTAATTTTTAATTGCATGCTGGCCATAATGACAATATGCTGAAGAGATACTGGCTTATTTTAGGTATTTTTCTGCCAGACAGTTGAATTACTGGGGGGTCCTTTTATTCCAGTAATGTTTGATTTTACACTTTGTTACAGTGGATTTGGGTTTTGATCTTAGTCATAGAGCACGACTGTTATCTAACGGGTATTTATGGCCTTTCTGGGATCTCACACGAATGTCTGCCATGATCAAAGAGGTATATCCAGTCTGCGTATGCTGGAAGTATCTAAGCACTCTACAGCCTTTGGTATTGTCCTTTAACTTGAGGGCTTTTAACTAACTGCCACCAAGTCTTCTTAGTCTGCACAAGTCCAACATAGTCGTCAACCAAAGATCAGCTATGAATTTTCATGCCCTGCAAATTCCAACCAATTCATCAGCCTGGGACTCATATCTATACCTATTTAGTGAGACCACCACACTGCTTGGGATCAAATAACCTGTGCTTTTACTGGAAAATGCACACAGAATGCTGGGCAATCATAGACTCACCTTTTGGGTTTCTCCTCCATCAAGGACCATGCCCTGTACTGCTTGCTGTTCAGTGTCTGAAAAGTGTTGCTGTATTTTATCTAGTTGCATGGTTATTTCAGTGGCAGGGCAAATCCAGTTTCATTTAACCTAGCATGGCTAAAAAGGAATGTCCTAGGACATTTCTTTTATTGTCAATGTCTTGCTCTAAAAGTGTCATTTTTTTTAACTTCAGTACAGTCAAAAGTTTAAACTAAAGCACATAGGCCTCCTTGCTTTATACTCAACAAATCTGAGGTCACGTGATCCTGAGTTGCTACTAAGGCCCAAAAGTTTACAATCATTTCTATATAGGAGATATAGTTGCTGGTCATTAATGGTGGGTTTATCACCCCTGGACAGATGTGCTTTATTTTTAATTGCAACTTTTCTGACACAGCACATTAAAAATTTAGTTTTCCCACTTATGCTCCATTGTATAGTATGACAGATTCTTAATGAACCTATATAACCTACATATGTCATTATATTACCATGAAAAGTGAAGGAATTCTGTATAGCAGGCTTGTGAAGGAGGCCTATCAATGCCTTGTGTTTTCTTCAGATGCATTACAGATTTCACCTGCGTCATTGTCTACAAATACAGAGTGATTATTCATGGACTCTTATCTAAAAATGGTTAGAATTAGTATGGTGAATTATTAATTACCCAATATCCTTTTGTGTGAGTTCCCTAGGGCTGCTGTCACAGAGTTTCACAAACAAAGTGGCTTCAACAACATAAAGTTACTCCCTGGCACACCTGCAGGCTAGAAGTGTAAAATCAAGGTGTAGTAGGGTCATATTCCATCTGAAGGCTCTGGGGACGAGCCCTCCCTTGCCTCTCCCTGGCATCTGGTGGTTGCTGGCACTCCTTGGTGTTGCGTGGCTTCCAGCCGCATTACTCCAATCTCTGCCCCACTGTTGCATGGTCTTTTTCCCTAGTATCTCCTGCTTGTCTCTGTGGCCAAATTTTCCTCTCCTTATAAGGACACTAGTCATTGAATTTATGACCCACTCTGTTGCAGTATGACCTCATATTAACTTGATTATCTGCAAAGACCCTTTTTTCAAAGTTGCATTCACAGTTTCCAGGTGAACATTTTTTCATTTTTTTATTTACCTATTTATTTATTTTTTCAGTTGGAGTCTTGCTCTCACTCTGTCACCTAGGGCTGCAGTGCATGGCATGATCTCAGCTCACTGCAACCTCCATCTCCCCAGTTCAAGTGATTCTCCTGCCTCAGCCTCCAGAGTAGCTGGGATTACAGGTGTGCACCACCTAAGCCCGGCTAATTTTTGTATTTTTAGTAGAAACTGGGTTTCACCATGTTGGTCAGGCTGGTCTCAAACTCCTGACCTCAGGTGATCTATCGGGCTCTGCCTCCCCAAGTGCTGGGATTACAGATGTGAGCCACTGCGCCCAGCCTGAACATGAATTTTGCAGGGGCACTATTCAATCCAGTACAGCTTATTGACAGTCGGATGTGAGTTCTTGAAATTCAAATCATTTAAAATGCTTTTATGTAAATAACAGTCAATAGTCCTTAAATTCTGTTAAAATTCCTCACTTAAAATACCTGTTCACATTTTTTTTTTTTAAATTTCCTGTCTGATACCCTCCATCTACTGGTAACAGAGAACATGTCATGTTCCTGATTTCTGATGTGGAGGGGTACTTAGGGGGAAAAAAAGTATTTTTGCTTATGAATATGGGTCAGTTTCTTGCTTCTAAAATTGGGTCATGTTCACACATATTATTCTTTCTATGACACTTGAGGGGTCAGTTGGAATAGAACAGCACTCAATAAAGGATTCTCTTCTGTTTTCACAATTATATCGTACACAATTGAGGGTAATAAATGAGACAAGAAAGAAAAAATTTTTCTTCTACATTTGTATTAAAAAGTAAAATACCAACAATACCAATAGTATTTCAGGACAAAATTATATAGTGAGATATCCCTCAACAATTTCATTCAGTTCTAAAATGTCTTCTATAATAAATTATTGTCCTGTTCAACTTGTACAGCAATTTATCTTAGAAATGTATGTGCTTCTGGACCACAATCCTTGTGATACATAATTATTCCCATGTCTTGTTTTCTTCTTACAGAACAAATGGCTATATGGTTGGATGGGTGTCCTTGTAATTTTATTTTGTATTTCCACTGTCTAGCACAATACTTTAATGTGATAAATTTATCTCCATGACAAGATTTGACAAATCTTGTCAAATTTGGGGTCTATTTTATTTATATGAATATAACCAATTATTAAATGTCAATCATAAGTAAAAAAGAAAAATAAGTTCCTCATTATGTATTTGTATGGTTTTTTAATGATGTAAGTCATGCATGTTTAGGCAAGAATGCCACAGAAGTGATGTTGTGCCCTTCCTAGTGCAAATGCATCATATCAGGAGGCACATGTTGATATGTCTTTTTACGGATGTTAATTTTGATTACTGGGTTACGATGGAATCTTACAGATTTTTCCACTGGAAGATTAGTATGTTTTATTTTGATAATTTAGAAGATTTTTGTGGAAAGGGATTTAACTGCTATCCAAGTATCCTATTTCTCATCTTACTTTCACCCATTAAATTTTAGCAGCTATGAGTAATTCTGATTTGTAGCAATTATTACTGTGATATTTGCAAAAAACATATATATCATTACCTATTCCTACATTTGGTATATTTTTATCATTAAAATTTTTATTATTTGTAAACTTACTATCTGACACTGCAGTAAGCAATAGACACAAACGTAACCATAGTTTCAATCTAGCTAACTTGATGGTCTACGTGTATGTTTGTATTTGCAACTAATTCTGAGATTATATTGTCAAGTTTTCAAAGTAATAATATTAAAATTCTTTTATTGTATTGTGGCTATTCATTGATTTGAAAACAAGATACATATTATGATTCTTCTTTTTAAACTCATTCATATTCTTTAATGATGTTTTGTCATGTAAAAAATTGTTTTTATTTAAATTTTGTGCTTTCACTTTTGAAATATTCTTTCATTTTGTAATTTATTCATTTATATATGTTGCTATTGTGAACGAAGCACTTCTTCCTGAATTGCGTTCACTAATTGCAAACTTTTAAAAAAAAATTTGTATATTTATTCTGTGTTTAGCAAGTTAAGTAAACTTTATTGGTAATATTAAACATGTTTCTATTTCATTTATTCTCTATGAGCTTCTAGCTATTACCAAGATTTTCAGCCAAAAATTATAATTCTTGCTCTAGATTTATCATAAATGGTTCCATTGTTTCTGTTTCATGCCCTATCATAATGTTAAAAATTCTAGAACAATGTTAAGCTATATTAGCATATTCTCATTGTTTCTGATTTACCAAACACATCTCCAATTGTTTCACTCTTACGTATGAATTTGACTGTATGAATTTAACTAAGCCAACATTATTTATCATGCTGAGCAAGTACATTCTACAGATGACATGGCATTTTGTTGATCATTCATCTTCCAGTCTACCATCCTTTTCTGGTTCTGAAGGCCTCAGCTGTGTGAATCATGGTGGTAGGCAGAGTCCCACCTTCCAGCAGAGAGAATAAATGGAGACATCCCCCTGAACCTGCCCAGAAGCAGGAACTCATGACTTATGACCTGTTGACCAGATGTCCCAGCCTAGATATTGAATCTCCGTGAATGGCGCAAAGTTGGAGGGCAGTGCACTGTAGTTCATGGTCGTAACGATTAGCACCAATGATCCACTGGCATCAAAAGATTCAAGGGCAGGTGCAGCACAAACTCAATTTTTGGCATAGAAGAAACAAACCTTTGCATGGTAGGTTTGCCATACAAGGCATGAGTAATTCTTATCACAAAAAGACGATGCAGTGGGAAAACACAGAGGGAATAATCACTAGTTCCAGCGGGAGACGAGAGAGAAAACTGGTAAGAGAGGTACAGCATTAAAAAGAAGAAATTTGATAGAAAAAAGGGAGAAAATACTTCCTAGACTATTTCTTTAACAGATCTTTAATATTTCTGTTAGAGAAAGTTGCTGAGATATTAAATTAACCCAGCTAGCTGCCTACGCAATGTGATGATTTGAGTATATCAACTTTTGATACTGATTACCATAAATTGCATGTCTTTTTCTTAATGTATTCATTGAAGGACTTGCATTATAGTCTGCCTGTTATTCAGAGGAAAAGAAAACACACAAAAAAATGACAATAGATAATTCTTCAGAAGATCATTTTCTATTAGTTTCACAGACCTCGGTGACATATTAAGCACTGTGCATTAGTTTTGTTTTTGTGCTCCCAGACTGTTTCACCACCTTGTAATGTTTTTAAGACATAAATGCCACAATCATTTTTGGACCTCCTCTGGAATCGGCATTTTGGCTTTCCCAAACTAAGTATCAATAAGCAGGTGGGTTATGAAACCCCATCTCTCCCACTGGAGAGAATAGACTAAGGTCACAAACTCCATAATATTGTTGATTCGCTCTGTTCCTAACTGAAATTATGTTCCAAGCACCAGCCAGAGCTGCTGCTCTTGAATTTTAATCATTGTTCTTTGCTTTGGATATTGGGTTCTTGTTGTTAACAGCAACTGCCGAGTCATAGCATCTGTTTATTTTGTATTGAGGTAGTGATCCCAATTTAAAATGAGATGCTTTCCCACTGTTTGTGCATTGCCATAAGCCATCTATCCATGAGAATTTATCAAAATCACTATTATTTATCACTTATTGTCAAGTACACCATCACTCACTACACTGAAGATCTATTCCAGATGAATAATTCAAACTGTATAACCCACATTTTGCATAGCTTATAACTGACTACAGTTTCATTTGCTTTTATACAGCAATAATCGTAGTGCGGGCATGCTTACCTTAGGAGTTCTGTAATGTCAGAGAGGTCCAAAGAATCCTATTTCATTTGAGAAACCAAGATGTCTATTGGGATAAATAAAGGATTAACATTAGGGTCCACAGCTTATCCTAAGATGCCAAATAAGAATGAGAGAAACAAAAGATGTTCCAGCATGCCGTGATCATGCACCCCAAGCCAGCCATCTACACAGATTGTGTTGTATTATATTACATGGCATCCTAATGATGCAGAAAGCCAGAGGGCATGGGATGTGGACAATTAATCACAGGAGCCCAGGCAGCAGAGCAGAGCAATGGTGAAAGAAAGAAGAGGCAAGGGGAGACCCCCTTGGCAGCAGTCAGCTGAAAATTTTCACTCAGGTTTTCTAGGAGAAATTTTGTGTCCTTTAGAACTGACCAGAGCATCAAGATTTTGAGGTTAAATTCTAGTAACCATCTTGGTGCAATATTCGGGAAAACAGGGAAAGCGGTGTTGGTTCATAAGTCAGAGTAGAGGGTTATCTGTATGAAAGGTCCTAATTCTACCCTGACTCTTAGGATTATATTTTTCTAATATTTCAGATACTGCCTGTCTACTCTCTTGAATAGTGAAAGTATACCTGTCTAATTGCCAAAAATCATCTAACAATAAAAATTACATCAGTTGACGGTGGCTTATGCCTGTAATCCCAGCACTTTTGGAGGCTGAGGCGGGCGGATCAAGAGATCAAGAGATCGAGACCATCCTGGCGTACATGGTGAAACCCCATCTCTGCTAAAAATACAAAAATAAAAATTAGCTGGGTGTGGTGGTGCATGCCTGTACTCCCAGTTACTCGGGAGGCTAAGGCAGGAGAATACCTTGAACCTGGGAGGCGGAGGTTGCAGTAAGCTGAGATTGCACCACTGCACTCCAGCCTGGGAGAGAGAGCAAGACTCCGTCTCAAAAAAAAAAAAAAAAAAAAAATTACATCAGTCATTATCAACTGTTAATTAACTGTACATTGTACATTTTAACATTGCTAACATTACTGAAACTTCTCTGCCAGCCTTGACAGGTAAGTGCTGTCTTCATATTCTGGTTAACTCCCCCATCTGCCATGCACAGTAGACATTCACTTCTCATTTGCCTACTAGTAGTTTGTCTTTCAAGAACGGCGTTCTTTTTCTTTTGGAAACTGCGTCTCGATACACTGGTTTCTCTTCAGATCATAAAGGTCTTTTGCCTGTTAAGACTGCATTTCTTCTAATCCAGCCTGGTGGCTTCAGCTCCGACCATCATGTTCACACAGGATCTCAATGTTCTGGACTTGAGAGATTGCTGTAGGAGTGAGCACTGGACTCATGTAGGACTCAGACTGAATCTCCTCAAGATTTTCTCAATTGGAAGCAAAGAAGACAGTCGACCTTCTGCATGCAAAAGCTATGGGGTGAGAATTTGGGAAACTTCTATGTGTGCAGTGGGGAAGAATGATGCTGGTGTGAAAAGAGCAAGTGCGATGGGAAATGAGATGCCAATCATCACATCCAAGTTTCTGGTTCCAGCTCTACCTAAGATCCACCTGCATCTTTTTATTTCCCTATGGTTTTGCTGCTCTATGCCTTTTGGGGAAGACCATAGTCAATACATTCTTTTTTTAACCTTAGTAAATTTCAATTCTTTATAACCAATGGTCTTGCCTAATTTACCTCCTCTTCAACACCTTCTGCCTTAACCTGCATCTGGTTAGCTCAGGACCACTTTCTGTCTCTCTCAAGCAATAGCAATAACTGTCTATCTCACCTCCCTACCTCTGATAAACCTCCACTCCCATTCGTAGTCTATAATACAGAGAGAGAGAGAAGTTTTAAAATACAAATTACAGCATAGTGCATCTTGCACATAAATTTTTAATAGTCTCTAGATAAAATTATCATCATTTTGAATGCCTACCATCCAAACATCCTTTTTCTTTTTGGGAAATATCCCAATATGTATGACTTCAAGATACAAAGGACACAGCCTCTCTCAGGAAGCCACAGGGAACAGTGGCAGAGACTATTTTTCTCATGCATCCTGGGACCTGGGGAAAGGCTCGGCTGATGGAATTAAAATCAAACCTGTGACTCAAAAAAGAGTGGCTGATTGGAGTCTTCAGTGCCAGTGTTCAGCAATGGGTCACCAAATGGCAGTAGCACTAATACTAATAAAGGAATTATTATTTTTTCTTTTTTTAGCTTTATTGGAAAAAATTATTTATGTTTGTTATACAAAATTATATATATACATATATATACATATATACACACATATACATATATATATATACACACAGAATGTGATCCAAACACCGTAATTAAGCTAATGAACATGCCCATCACCTGACATAGTTTTCATTTGTGTGTATATGGTGAGAGGAATGTTAGCCAGCCCATTGCTGAGGTTGGGCTTTGGCTGTGGTCCTGCGTCCAGCGTCCTTTGATTCCAGCCTTGTTCTATGCCAGGTTCTCCAACCTTTCCCACCAGTTATAGGACTTACATGCAACTTGAGCTTCTTGGTCCTGTAGCCCCATATGAGAGCACTCAGTTACCCACAGTCATTAACTGCTGCCAGGAAAATGTCTCCCTCATCCAGGCGAGCGGCGGGAAGGAATGAAGGGTTACTGTGAGCACTGACCACCTGACCATGTCTCCCAAAGAGAGGGCTCTACGGTGTCATGAAGGATGCACTTTAAAATCTAGTGTTCACACCTTGTATAGGATCCAACTATATAAAAAGGAGTGGAGTTTAAATTATGCTAGAAAATATCATGTTAAGCTCCTTACACATCAGATGTCATTTTTTTTTTCTCAGATTTCCCTTTATAAGATTAAGGCTGGGAAAAGTTTTCGTGATTTCATGAGAACCTTCTGCAAAGCACCTCAGACTGTTCCACTGCACAACAGGGAATTCCATTCTTACCAATCAGTATTTAGCACCCCCAGAGTTTTGTATTATTATTATTATTTTTTTTGTATTTTTAGTAGAGACGGGGTTTCACCATGTTACCCAGGATGGTCTCGATCTCCTGACCTTGCGATCTGCCTGCCTTGGCCTCCCAAAGTTCTGGGATTACAGGTGTGAGCCACCGTGCCCGGCCTAGCTCCCCCAGAGTTTTAAAGCCCTTTTTGATTTGTCTCATCTCCTGTCCTTTTACTTTCCCATATGTTCTGCATCAATAAAAATTCATTGTCTAAGTATTCATATGATTTTTCAGTAATATAAAGTAAAAAAAAAGTAAAATTTTTATTTCAAAGCATATTGTATTCGTCCATTTGTTTGTGCTTCAAGAACTTCTCTTTTATAATGTATCAGGAAAGTTTATTACTGTTTCTTTATCCCCTATTAGTTATAATGGATTAACTATGAGCATGTTTTATGTTTTCCATCACTTTGAAGTATTCTTAGATAAGGTTAAAATAGAAATATGTTTATTTTGGCTGGGCGCGCTGGCTCACGCCTGTAATCCCAGCACTTTGGGAGGCAGAGGCAGGCGGATAAACTGAGATCGGGAGTTCGCGACTAGCCTGACTAACATGGAGAAACCCTGTCTCTACTAAAAATACAAAATTAGCCAGGTGTGGTGGCACATGCCTGTAATCCCAGCTATCTTGGGAGGCTAGGCAGGAGAATCACTTGAACCCGGGAGGCAGAGGTTGCGATGAGCTGGGATCACGCAGTTGCACTCCAGCCTGGGCAGCAAGACGCAATAAAAAATGATAAAGGGGATATTACAATTGATCCCACAGAAATACAATCCACCATCAGAGAATACTACAAACACCTCTATGCAAATAAACTAGAAAATCTAGAAGAAATGGATAAATTCCTCGACAAATACACCCTCCCAAGACTAAACCAGGAAAAAGTTGAATCTGTGAATAGACCAATAACAGCTCTGAAATTGTGGCAATAATCAATAGCTTACCAACCAAAAAGAGTCCAGGACCTGATGGATTCACAGCCAAATTCTACCAGAGGTACAAGGAGGAACTGGTACCATTCCTTCTGAAACTATTCCAATCGATAGAAAAAGAGGGAAACCTCCCTAACACATTTTATGAGGCCAGAATCATCCTGATACCAAAGCCTGGCAGAGACACAACCAAAAAAGAGAATTTCAGACCAATATACTTGATGCACATTGATGCAAAAATCCTCAATAAAATACTGGCAAACCAAATCCAGCAGCACATCAAAAAGCTTATCCACCATGATCAAATGGGCTTCATCCCTGGGATGCAAGGCTGGTTCAACACACACAAATCAATAAATGTAATCTAGCATATAAACAGAACCAAAGACAAAAACCACATGATTATCTCAATAGATGCAGAAAAGGCCTTTGACAAAATTCAACAACACTTCATGCTAAAAACTCTCAATAAATTAGGTATTGATGGGATGTGTCTCAAAATAATAAGAGATATCTATGACAAACCCACAGTCAATATCATACTGAATGGGCAAAAACTGGAAGCATTCCCTTTGAAAACTGGCACAAGACAGGGATGCCCTCTCTCACCACTCCTATTCAACATAGTGTTGGAAGTTCTGGCCAGAGCAATCAGGCAGGAGAAGGAAATAAAGGGTATTCAATTAGGAAAAGAGGAAGTCAAATTGTCCCTGTTTGCAGATGACATGATTGTATATCTAGAAAACCCCATTGTCTCAGCCCAAAATCTCCTGAAGCTGATAAGCAACTTCAGCAAAGTCTCAGGATACAAAATCAATGTACAAAAATCACAAGCATTCTTGTACACCAATCACAGACAAACAGAGAGCCAAATCATGAGTGAACTCCCATTCACAATTGCTTCAAAGAGAATAAAATACCTAGGAATTCAACTTACAAGGGACGTGAAGGACCTCTTCAAGGAGAACTACAAACCACTGCTCAATGAAATAAAAGAGGATACAAACAAATGGAAGAACATTCCATGCTCATGTGTTGGAAGAATCAATATTGTGAAAATGACCATACTGCCCAAGGTAATTTATAGATTCAATGCTATCCTCTTCAAGCTACCAATGACTTTCTTCACAGACTTGGAAAAAACTACTTAAAGTTCATATGGAACCAAAAAAGATCCTACACTGCCAAGTCAATCCTAAGTCAAAAGAACAAAGCTGGAGGCATCATGCTACCTGACTTCAAACTATACTACAAGGCTACAGTAACCAAAACAGCATGGTACTGGTACCAAAACAGAGACATAGATCAATGGAACAGAACAGAGCCCTCAGAAATAATGCCTCATAGCTACAACTATCTGATCTTTGACAGACCTGACAAAAACAAGCAATGGGGAAAGGATTCCCTATTTAATAAATGGTGCTGGGAAAACTGGCTAGCCCTATGTAGAAAGCTGAAACTGGATCCCTTCCTTACACCTTACACAAAAATTAATTCAAGATGGATTAAAGACTTACATGTTAGACCTAAAACCATAACAACTCTAGAAGAAAACCTACGCAATAGCATTCAGTACATAGGCATGGGGAAGGACTTCATGTCTAAAACATCAAAAGCAATGGCAACAAAAGCCACAATTGACAAATGGAATCTCATTAAACTAAAGAGCTTTTGCACAGCAAAAGAAACTACCATCAGAGTGAACAGGCAGCCTACAGAATGGGAGAAAATTTTCACAACCTACTCATCTGACAAAGGGCTAATATCCAGAATCTACAATGAAATCAAACAAATTTACAAGAAAAAAACAAACAACCCCATCAAAAAGTGGGCGAAGGACATGAACAAACACTTCTCAAAAGAAGACACTTATGCAGCCAAAAAACACATGAAAAAATGCTCATCATCACTGGCCATCAGAGAAACGCAAATCAAAACCACAATGAGATACCATCTCACACCAGTTAGAATGGCGACCATTAAAAAGTCAGGAAACAACAGGTGCTGGAGAGGATGTGGAGAAATAGGAACACTTTTACACTGTTGGTGGGGCTGTAAACTAGTTCAACCATTGTGGAAGTCAGTGTGGTGGTTCCTCAAGGATCTAGAACTAGAAATACCATTTGACCCAGCCATCCCATTACTGGGTATATACCCAAAGGATTATAAATCATGCTGCTATAAAGACACATGCACACATACGTTTATTGCAGCACTACTAGCAATAACAAAGACTTGGAACCAACCCAAATGTCCAGCAACGATAGACTGGATTAAGAATATGTGGCACATATACACCATGGAATACTACACAGCCGTAAAAAATGATGAGTTTATGTCCTTTGTAGGGACATGGATGAAACTGGAAAACATCATTCTCAGTAAACTATTGCAAAGAGAAAAAACCAAACACTGCATGTTCTCACTCATAGGTGGGAATTGAACAATGAGAACACATGGACACAGGAAAGGGAACATCACACTCCGGGGACTGTTGTGGGGTTGGGGGAGGGGGGAGGGACAGTGTTAGGAGATATACCTAATGCTAAATGACGAGTTCATGGGTGCAGCACACCAACATGGCACACGGATACATATGTAACAAACCTGCACATTGTGCACATGTACCCTAAAACTTAAAGTATAATAACAATAAAAAAATAAAATAAAATAAAACAAAAAAAGAGTGAAACTCCGTCTCAAAAAAAATAGAAATATGTTTATTTTATTGGAGTTCAACTATTTTCACAGTTTAAATTAGAAACTTCTTTTGAAACTATCTGAAAAAGAAACAATTTTGTAAGAAAAAATGTTAAAAGCCAGTTAATATAAGAATCAAAATTGTTTAATATTAAAAAGGAAACGAAATATTAGCAGTAGCAAATGTGTTGTTTTATGTGAGGTGGTGGATGTGTAAATTAGCATGATTGTGATGATTATTTCACAACATATACATATATCAAAACAACACGTTGCACAACGTAATGTATAGTAAGCTTCCACCCCCTTATCTGTGTTAGCTTTCTGCGGTTTCAGTCACTCACAGTCAACCCCAGTCTGAAAAATAGATGAACACAATATAGTAGCATCAGATAATTTGAAAAACAGCACATTCACATAACTTTTATTACAGTATAGTTATAATTGTGGTATTTTATGATTATTGTTGCTAATCTCTTATTATGTCTAATTTATACATTAAACCTTATCATAGGTCTGTATGTACAGGAAAACAGAATATATAGGGTTCAGTATTATCCATGGTTACTGACATCCACTGGGTGCTTTGGAATCAACCCTTGCAGATAAGAGGGGATGACCGTATACAATTTCTGTTTGTCAATTATACTTCAATAAAGCTGAAATTTTTTTAAAGTGTTAGCTCTCTTGAGGCAAATAAATAAAACCTTATGCTTGGAGGACAGTCTGATACAGAGACATTACTAAAAATCTGGATAGGTGGCAAATTAGAGAATACAACCTAAATATACACAATGCCCTGGCCCAACTCTTCATGTTTATTTTTGACAGATAACCTTACCCCTAGGTAGAATGTCCTTTCTTTTTAACTAAAATGGCTCTTACTTTCTTAAAAATTCTACTTCTCTCTCCCACAGCTTTCTTTTCTAGATTTATAACGTGTGTTCTTCCCACAGATCAGCAAGTACATGGTTTCCAGGGGCTTGGTCCTGGGAAGCTTCCCTTTAAAGATTTCACCGCGTTATTTAATAAACACGGTGTGCAAGGGGGCAGGCAGACTTTCCAGTCCTTGACAGTGGACAGCGTGTGTCCCTCTTAGGTTGCTGAAACATTGACTGGAGCCCTTCGTCCCAGATTTCTGAGTGATCTCCTTTCCCCTAGACTTGCAGAAGAGAAATCATTATCCTCTTGGCAAACCTCGTCATCTAATTCTCTCTCTGCTTCTCACGTGATGTCACAATTCTAGTTGTTTCAACAAAAACTCTTACATTTATCCTGAAGAATTTTTTTTCAGTTAAAGGAAACAAACTTGTTTCTTAATGTTTCTTTGTAAATCACAAAGGACTCCTGAAAGCATAAAACAGAATCAGCAACTACTTTATTTATCCTGAAATGTATTCAATTTCTATTCAGACACCATCCTATCTTTGAAGCCTTTCCCAATACTCCAGAGTGTACTTCCACTCCTTGCTGCAAATGTAGCATCTGTTGTCTGAGCAATTCCTCAGCTCTCAGCACAGGCTCAGCTGCACTGTTAGTTACCTTTAGATGTATGTCCACTCATTGCAGCTTCCCAGGGTGTTGTTTTGTAGAACTGTGTCCGTTATCTAAACACAAAATGAACTTCCAATAAATATCTATTACTTGATTCTTCTTTGTCCAAACTGACATATCAAGGAAGATAGATTTTTCAAGGATTATGGACTGATAGTATAGGAAAATATAACAGATAAAGCAGTAAAGCATTGCTCATAAATAAAAGGACAGATTTTTTCAGACGAAAACTGTTACAGGAAGTTGACAATAACCCTGGCTGCAAACCTAAAACATTGTGAAGTTATATACTACCTTTCTTCAGGAGAACTTATTACAGTGTTTTTACATAGCAAGATCCTCCTGGTATCGGCATTGAGAAACATACTTCAAGAGTTAACTTCTGCTCCAGTATGGCCACATTTATGGTTCCGCTAAAAAATATGCACGTGTGGACTTTTGTAAAATAATACAAGGCTACTCTTTCCTGTTGGATATCAAATAAATTAAAATCACAGAAGCGCTGGCTCAAGAAGAAATAGAATGTTTGAATAGATTTATTTCCATTGACAAAATTGAGCTAGTAATGATGTAAAACTTCCCAGACGTTGTCTGATGGATTTGCAGATGAATTCAACAAAACATTACAAGGAGAGCTCCAAACTTACACAAAATTAGGTCTTCCTTTCCTCTTTTAGTAAGACAATGAAGCTACTGTTTAGAAATTTTGAAGGGTTTTCTGATCACTGTTTGTAGATGATGAATAGGCATTTTTAAAAAGGTGTCTGCATTGTAGCATTGAGAATACAATTGGATCTATCCATGCTACTAAGGTGAAGACATTTCTCAAGCTCTCATAAAATAAAGGAGGAAATACGACATCTCCTGTCATTGTTGTGCATTTACTTCTAGTTTTATAAATTGCAATTTTTGCTTTACAAACATTTTTGCTATGATAGTTCATAGTTTAAAAACTATACATATTATATTTTGATTATGAAATGTGTCCTTTGATATTTTTTAGTGCTTTTTTGTTTTAAGCTGTGGTTCTTAGCCTAAAGATGTCCTTATTTTAAGATTATGGCCTCTATTAAATTGTTCTATTATCTATTGTATCTCTCTTATCTACCTACCTCCTTCTATGTATTTATGTAATTGGTAGTTGCCTGGTATGTGTTTGCCCGTTTGTTATTTTCATCCTTTGTGAATATTCTGTTTAAAATGGTTCATACGACTTCACAGACAGGGTTGTTAATCTCTGTTCATTTGAATGTATATGTTGGTATTACATCTATTATATAATTATTTTAAGCTTTCTGCTTTATAGATTTTTTTTTTTTTTTTTTTTTTTTTTTTTTTTTTTTTTTTTTTTTTTGAGATGGAGTCTCGCTCTGTCGCCCAGGCTGGAGTGCAGTGGTGCAATCTCGGCTCACTGCAAGCTCCGCCTCCCGGGTTCACGCCATTCTCCTGCCTCAGCCTCTCCGAGTAGCTGGGACTACAGGCACCCGCCACCACGCCCGGCTAATTTTTTGTATTTTTAGTAGAGACGGGGTTTCACCATGGTCTCGATCTCCTGACCTCGTGATCCGCCCGCCTCGGCCTCCCAAAGTGCTGGGATTACAAGCGTGAGCCACCGCGCCCGGCCTCTGCTTTATAGATTTTTTAAAATGGCCATGCAGCCTGTTTCACTGGGGTGTTATGAGCATGTGTCTGTGTTTGTGTATAGACAGATGTGCTCAGATATCTATTTCTGTTTATTGTTTCTTATAAATAAGTATTTTTCATTCAAGTAAATCCCCTTGATCTTTCACAGGATATTCAGTAATACCTGTTCTTTCTTATTTTTCTTCCAATAATGCCTTTATTACTTTTATTTTTGATTCTTTTGCTTTCTGCTTCTTTCCTGAGCTCTGGCAGCTAAAATTGAATTTCTTCCCACTGCTTTGCAATCTCTTCCCTGAAACATTGCATTCTGCTCTGGTGTTCTTATTTCACATACATGCAAAAAAATTATTTTGTTAGTATTTTGCTGAGATGTTTTTAACACATTAGGCATGACTTACAATTGCTTTCTATATTTTTTATGGCGAGAGCTCTTTCTTGGTCATTTTTTGTTTGTGTTGGCGCGTTGTTTTCTTCTTTAGAAAAATCACGTCAGTGTTCCTCGAAAGGGTCTGCTGGCATTTGGAGGGGACAATATTTCTTTGAGTGGCACCACCATGGTCCCTGTGGGATATTTACCATTACTGGA
Organism: Hylobates moloch; assembly: GCF_009828535.3. NCBI lineage: Eukaryota > Metazoa > Chordata > Mammalia > Primates > Hylobatidae > Hylobates > Hylobates moloch. Next base: position 122,725,002 of record NW_026652283.1, read on the forward strand.
GCCATCTGACAGTGGCAGGAGGCAAACAATCCTAGGCAGACTGGGGCGTGCCCCAGTGAAACCTGATCTTCAAGCCGAGGACCGTTGAAAGCCTAGCTACAAGTCCCGGGTAAATCCACAGACTGGATTGAGAAGCC
>NW_026652283.1:122725148-122809997 GCF_009828535.3 Hylobates moloch
AGTGGTGCAATCTCGGCTCACTGCAAGCTCCGCCTCCCGGGTTCACGCCATTCTCCTGCCTCAGCCTCTCCGAGTAGCTGGGACTACAGGCACCCGCCACCACGCCCGGCTAATTTTTTGTATTTTTAGTAGAGACGGGGTTTCACCATGGTCTCGATCTCCTGACCTCGTGATCCGCCCGCCTCGGCCTCCCAAAGTGCTGGGATTACAAGCGTGAGCCACCGCGCCCGGCCTCTGCTTTATAGATTTTTTAAAATGGCCATGCAGCCTGTTTCACTGGGGTGTTATGAGCATGTGTCTGTGTTTGTGTATAGACAGATGTGCTCAGATATCTATTTCTGTTTATTGTTTCTTATAAATAAGTATTTTTCATTCAAGTAAATCCCCTTGATCTTTCACAGGATATTCAGTAATACCTGTTCTTTCTTATTTTTCTTCCAATAATGCCTTTATTACTTTTATTTTTGATTCTTTTGCTTTCTGCTTCTTTCCTGAGCTCTGGCAGCTAAAATTGAATTTCTTCCCACTGCTTTGCAATCTCTTCCCTGAAACATTGCATTCTGCTCTGGTGTTCTTATTTCACATACATGCAAAAAAATTATTTTGTTAGTATTTTGCTGAGATGTTTTTAACACATTAGGCATGACTTACAATTGCTTTCTATATTTTTTATGGCGAGAGCTCTTTCTTGGTCATTTTTTGTTTGTGTTGGCGCGTTGTTTTCTTCTTTAGAAAAATCACGTCAGTGTTCCTCGAAAGGGTCTGCTGGCATTTGGAGGGGACAATATTTCTTTGAGTGGCACCACCATGGTCCCTGTGGGATATTTACCATTACTGGAGCCATCTGACAGTGGCAGGAGGCAAACAATCCTAGGCAGACTGGGGCGTGCCCCAGTGAAACCTGATCTTCAAGCCGAGGACCGTTGAAAGCCTAGCTACAAGTCCCGGGTAAATCCACAGACTGGATTGAGAAGCCCTCTTCCCGTTTGGCATGCTTTTCTCTGATTGATTCCCATTCTTCACCTAATTTACATACACCTAACCTTCCCTAATTGTGTTTTTTTTTTTTTTACACTGCCATGCCTTTGAGTGGTGCCTTTGTTTTAGCCTTTTTTGCATACTCACAATCAGCACACGCTCCTCATTCTGAGCCCATAAAAGCCCCAGACCTAGACACAGTGAGGGACAGACCAGCTGACTTTGGGTGGGGGACCACTCTCACACCCACTCTCTGCTGAGAGCTGTTTCATCACTCAATAAAATTCTTCTCTGCCCTCCTCACCCTCCAATTGTCAGCACAACCTCATTCTCCTTGAACACAGGACAAGAACTCGGGACCCACCGAACATAGGGGCTGAGTGCACCCTCACGGTGGTGGCTATGGGATCCATGCTGGAGCACAAGAAAGGCGCGGAATAGATGGGGCGCCTCCTCCAGGGAGCCCAGGCCCGAGCAAGGCCTGGGCAGGGGTGTTGCCAGCCAGAGAAAGAAGCCAAGAAAAATCCTGTGTCACATCCACTGAATACCAGCAGCACCCCTCAGCCACTGTGCCACCCCAAATCCCTACTTCCCATTTCTCTCTGTCCTCAGAGGGACTTGAGAAATGTGAGGTAGGGATTTTTTCAGCCTCTGACTCATAAACATCATTACAGACCCTAGAACAGACCCTTTCTTATTATTTTGCATTGAAGGGAGTGAGTTTTCCTGATGCAAATATTTGTGAAAGACTTTCAGGGAGGAGCACCCGGAGACTGCTGGCTAACTGGAATTGTTCTTATGGGGCAGGTTTTACGTCTGAGTTTGTTAAACACTTAATTCTACCCAACCAAAGGTGGTAGAAAAAAGCATGTGTATTTTGGAAATGCAGAGAATCCCCTCCAGTTCCACCGAGTTATTTTTTGTCTGATTTAGCCTTCTTTTCTCTGCTCCTTGGAACCAACCCAAAATCAGAAAACCTCTGGCCAAAAGCTAATGATCTCTTGTCACCATTATAAAAAGGAATTTAGTTTTCACCTCAGCATGTCCTGTCCTTTGAGAAATACCACACAATAAGCTATTTCTGAGATTTGCAATCATTTCACCTTCTCTCTGCACCAAATTGCCTCTGCATCAAATTATCTCTGTTTTCTCCTAAATGCATCCGTTCTTGGATTCCAGAGCTTTGGCCACTTTTTCACCTAGAGTCGAGGTTGGTATTTTAGCTGTCTCCTCACGCACTGGAAATGGAGTTTATTAATTTTGTTTTGTTTTGTATGTTTCATCTCTTGGATGCTTTGGGTGATTTCCAAGGAGATACTGAGTAAATACTGAATTTGCATTTCCGTGTTGGGGAAGCTTTTCCCCTACCCTTTGCCATGGAGTTGTGCAATTATGCCCACTAAAGTGAGAGTGCATTTCTGTCCCTTTGATTTTGATCTCAGTGATGTGACTTGCTGTGTCCAGTGGAAGGTGGATGTAAAGGATGGTCTGCCAGTTTGAAGCCCATTCCTTAATTGTCAGTGCACGCTCCTTCTTGCCCACCTATGCCCTGGCATTACATGAGTGGGGGTGACCTCTGGGTCACTAGGTCATGGCTGCCCCTTTATCCTAGGTCCCATGGTGAGTTTATGTAGCATAGATGAGAACCCAATCCTCAATGAGAAGCCAAGTCCAGTTGGACCCAGAGCTTGAAGCGGAACCACCTACCTGGGCCCAGCTTTGATCAGCTGAATCTCAGCTGACCTTCAGACTCATGAGCATGAAATAAATGCTAATTTTCTATGCCACTGAGTTCAGAGACAATTTGTGATACAGCAGCATTGTGAAAATAGCTGACAAACATACACCTTCAAACTATTAGGTCCTGTTTTCTTTTGAGCCTTACAATCAGAGTTTCAATCACACCATTTCACTTAGGCAGCTCGTTTCAGGGTGAACAAAGTTTCTTCACTTGGGCTGTGGTATGCTAGGTGACGTCATTCAGTGCCATGACTAAACTTTACCTATACATTGATATCATTCAGATAACTATGTAATAATCGTAGCCCAAACTTTTTCCTGAAGTCTATTCTCACAGTCAATTTCCTTTTCTTATGAACAATTCCATTTGGATGTCTATCAACCCTCTCAAAATTTGTGTAAACAGCTCTTGTTTTTCTGTCCAAATGTCTACTTCTCTCGTATGTTCCCTCGTGACAGTAAACAGCAACTTTGCTCTTGTGCTAGCACGAGATTTGAAGAGTTCTTTGTTTCTTCTCATTCCCTCACTGAGAATTTTCCTCAGTAATCCTTCCTTCGTTCATTTTTCAACAAATTCCAAACCCTCATGACTCTGTATCAGAACACAGTTTTCCACATAAGGGCCAATATCACCCTGGTACATAGTCTAGAGAAAATATCGCATATGTCTACAAGAAAGCATCTACAAAATTGTTCAAGACATGCACATATTCTCCACAAAAACTCAATACCAGAAGCCCAGTGAGGGCAGCAAACAAAGAAAGCCACTTTTAGAAAGTAAGGCTCCCACTCTGCATACTGAGAACAAGTCTGGGGCCTTGCAGAGCAGAGAACTTGCTACTGTGAAAAAGGGGAGGACTTTGGAAATGGAAACGTGCAGAACAAGGGGTGACCATCTCAGAAGGACACAATGAAGTGAGAGTACTTGGAAGGGGAGGTGATTGTGGGAGGTTTAGGGCAAACAAAGAAGGCAACAGTAGGAAAACAGGGCTACAGAAACCACAGGGGATTGTAAATCAGAGGACACACTAACCACTTCCACACAAACAGGAGGCCCCATGGATTATGGGAACTCTATGCTAATCCACAAATAAAAGGGGGTGTTCTCAGACTAACATACGTAAAAGTCATCCAAAATCTCCCCCACACCCTGTTCAAGGGCACATTAAAATACAAAATGTTTCAAGCAACAGAAAATAACACACAATAATAAGCCCCAGAAAATTTGCACACAAAGCTACTGAAAGAAAGCAATAAAAGAAACTGATGTTGATGAAAAATCTCCCCAAAGGTCAAACAGAAAACAAAGGAAACACTCACAGATAACCCTAGCCTTAATTAAGTATCCTTAAGCAACTGCTTGTGAATATGGGAAAAAATACCTCCAGAAATGTAAAACCTTAAAACAAAGCAAGATGTGAATTGAGGGACACTTGCACTTATGAAATAAAAATAGTGAGGAAAAGTGTCAACTTTAAGATGGGGAATAAGTTACACAGTCCCTCAAAAGAATGCAAATAGGCGATAAAATAAGCTTGAAATAAATAAATATAGATAAAGTATTAAAGAGGAAGTGGCTGTAAATGAAAAGTAAAGAAGATACAATATAATTGGAGTCTTCGAAGAGTGACAAAATAAAACAATATAAAGGTATGCTTCAAACTGTAATCCCATAAAACTTTTCTTTTTTTTTTCTTTTAATTCTACTTTTATTTTAGATATAGGGGGTACATGTGCAGATTTGCTACGTGAATATATTGCATACATTAATTTGAATATTGAAAAGGCCACCAGATATTTAAGAAATTGATCTGGAATGGTCAGTTCCAAGCCATAATCTAAATATGTTTATTTGACTTCAAAATAAAAAGGTTTCTGGCCAGGCGCGGTGGCTCACGCTTGTAATCCCAGCACTTTGGGAGGCCGAGGCGGGCAGATCACGAGGTCAGGAGATCGAGACCATGGTGAAACCCCGTCTCTACTAAAAATACAAAAAATTAGCCGGGCGCGGTGGCGGGCGCCTGTAGTCCCAGCTACTCGGAGAGGCTGAGGCAGGAGAATGGCGTGAACCCGGGAGGCGGAGCTTGCAGTGAGCCGAGATTGCGCCACTGCACTCCAGCCTGGGTGACAGAGCAAGACTCCGTCAAAAAAAAAAAAAAAAAAAAAAAAAAAAAAAGGTTTCTAAGCCTCCAGACAAAACAACTAAGTCATTTACAAAACAAACAAAATCAGGTCTTCATTAGGCTTACTGAAAGCAACACAGAAAGGGAAATACAAGTAAAGCAACATTTTAAAGAAATTGAGTAAAAGAGTTAGCCAAGTATTCAATTTATTAAGTCATCCTTCAAGTATGAATCTATTCTTAAAAAGGTTTGAAAATGTAAGAATTCAGGAAATACTGAACTCAAGAACTCTTCATGAGGAATCTCCTAGAGGATGAGCTTCTTCCAACCAAGAAGTGGCTGGGGAACTTTCAGCACAGATTAATGTTGGGTGCTGAACACACCCAGCAAATATCTAAAAGTAGATCAATGATGAGGCAAGAGCAGAAGCATAGTCAGACCAAGTACAAGTAACAAAATTAAAAAAATGATAGAGGACAAAAAACTTAATTAAATTTTTTGATTGTTACCTCAGTAATTATTAGACGTTATTTACATGTGAAAAGCACATAGCAAATGGTTAAGTTAGGAGGAACAAAAGGCTAAGGCCATTATATAAAGTATTATTTAAAGGTAATCATTAGAACAAAAATTCATAAGTTTGAAAATAAGTAATGAAAAAATAAGGATCTAATAAAGACAAAATAGTAAATATAACAAAAATGTACAGTAAACATAAAAGTATATGATCTATAAATAAATGTAAATGAATATAAGTGAACTTTTCTTTTAAGTTTGTTTTGCATGGAGAAGTCTAACTACGTACTGCAGAAAAGAGATGCAACTAAAGGCAAAGAGATTTGGAAAAAACAAAAGTTAGTGACTGGGCACAGGTATTACATATCAAATACAAATAATTAGAAAGCATGGTTGCAAAAGACAAGGTAAAAAGCCAAAAATCTTTAAATGAGTAAAAATTAAAATAAAGAATACTTTATTTAAAAGGTCCTAATTCACAATAAAGATACAATGTTGAAAAACATCTATGCACCAAATAATACAGAAACCACTATCATAAAACAGAAACTGCAGGACATGCAACAACAAATAAAACATCAAAAGATCCACATTAAAGAGATTAACACATCACCCTCAATCCAGCACAGGTCAAAATAGCTAAAAATAAGTATGAATATGGGAAGCGTGAATTACCAAATCAATTCGGTAAATTTTATTCCTATATATCTAACTTTATTCTCAGATAAAAGAGAATATGCTACCTTCTCAAATACACATGAAACGTCTAAAAACAAAACTGAACCCACCATGTTAGGATGAAGAAAATATCAGTAAGTTTCATAAAGTTGAAGAGTAAACGAAATTCTGTGGCAACTATGCCACGGTAGCACACACAGGACATGGTCTGAGCACCAAGGGGCAATGCAGACAACAGCAGGAGCACATAGATCCCATGACTTTTCAGTGCAGTCGGCGAATACTGGCTATATCACCTTCCTTTAGCCTTTCAGGTAAACACAACTGGCTGAATTTAGTCTGTATTTTGCCCATGGCTTATAGTGATTTCTGTAGCCTTGCTAATACTTCAGACTCCTAGGGCAAACTTTCATAACCTTTCGTAATTGGCTGGGGTCATAACTGGAATCTGACTTCTTCCAATTATACTCAGACATTGACCTACAAATTTCTAGGCCTACCAATATATCTCAGAGGCTTTATAGTCCTGTATCGTATACACTGCTGGTGATAACTCCAAGTTTCAATAATGGTTATTTCTGCTTGCCTTCAAAGTTAGCTGCCTAAAGCACATACAAAGGTTTTCCTTGACATTTTGCCTTCATGATTCATATTATGTTATATATGTGTTTTAATAATTCCCTTAGAGAATTATTCCCTTTCAACAAGACACAAAATGCTGAAAAGTTTAGTATATTGCATACTACACTGCTGATGTTTTTCCAATCTTGTTCCAAGTCACCACATGCCAATATGGGGGTTCCATTATGACTAACTAAAAAACAGATAATATATCAATGTGGTTTTATTAAAACACCATCTTCTACATAAATCTCTGAAGGCTTTTGGATTTCTTCCCATAACGGCAGGAGAAAACTGTAAAGGTAGGTTTCCATTGAAAGTCATCCTTGAATTGAAATATTTCAAAATAATCCTGAGACTTCTATTGGCTTAATAATTTCAACTCCATTCTTACGGGTACCTTGTATTTCCTTTCTCCTCTGAACTCCTGCAGCACCTGATCCATCTGCCTCAGCCTCAGATAATACCAGCTATTTTCTTCCAGTTATTTCCAGCCAAGCACTAAAGAAAAATCACATAAACCTTCTGAGTCACTTTTCTACACATTTGTAGATTTTTTTCCCATTTTTTTTATTTTTAAATTTTTACTGACTGTTTTCAGTATTATTTCACAAGCCCTTGATTAGCTGTTTTCTGTCCCCTGAGGTGGCTCTTTCAAATCCTTGACCATGATTTCCAGGAGCCTGTTTTCCCCCAATTCTAGTTAGTTATCATCACTATCTAGCTTCAAGGCTTGAACAAAAAACATACAGGATGGATGGATTTTCATACTCCCCTTCATTCCAGACCCCTTTACGTCCCCCAACTCCTCTCTGTGAGCTTTGCCAGCTACCTAACTTAGAGGCAGTTACTGAAAGCACTCTCCAGTCAAATGCCTGCAGGCATATTGCTGTCTGAGAGATGGGTTGCTGTAGAACCTAATTCGAGGGCATTGCTAAGTTTCAGCCAGGAAGAGGTGCTTAGAACCTAGTGTGGTACAATAGCCGGAACCTGGAGCACATGAAGGGGTCGTGGTCACAAGTAGCCAAGGGAGGAGGAACGTTATGTACCTCTGAAGAGAAAGGTGAGAGAAAAGGTGAGACAAAGAAGAAGCCATATGGATAGTTGAACAATTGTCGATGATTGATTTCTTCACTGATGTCCTTACTCATTCATTCATTGTGCTATGGTATGGGTTTTTTCCCCCAAACAAATCACTTTAATTCTGAGACACTGTTCAGTTGCCTGTGGCTCTCTCTTGAGTGATAGGCCTCTGCAGTCATTATTTAAGACATGTCCAGCAGATGATACAAGATCCCAGGAAAAAAAGTTTTCTTTCGTCTTATGTTGGAGTCCCTGGGACTGCTCCACCACCTGGAGAGAAAATCCTTAGGACGTCCAAAATAGTCACAGACCTCCAGGGCTCCAAATTGGGAAAACACTAATTCAGAAATGGAGTTGCTGATGTCGTTTGGGTATCTGTTCCATTAGTCATTTCCAAGGATGCGAAGTTTAGCAAGATTGGAACAGATACAATCCGTTGATTCAGTGCAATTTGGAGAGGGTTCTATTTTGAGTTTGAAAGACTTTTAAAAGCATGCTGTTGAAATGACGCTGAGAATTCTGAGCTATTTCAAAAATAGAGGAATGCAACTCGCACGGATTTCTTTAGCGTCTGTGTTTCCCGGTATTCCTGAACAGGTTTCAGTAACATTGGATAAAACTCCACGATCTCGCTGAACTTCAAAAAGATCTGTCATTTCCATATATCCTGGGATAATATGCTCAGAATCCACAGCTGTGGACTGATGCTGAGAACTTCGAAATAACAGGAGTTTCACTTCGGAAATTTGGGTTGAAGACGCCAAAAATGACTTCCTTATTCTGCACTTACTTATAAAGCTCATTGTTCTTACTAAAATTGAGAGTCTATTTGAGAAAGATGTCTTGTGGGCAGGAAGTTGGCTGATGGGAAAAATGTGGTGATGAAGAGACCCCAAGTAGTCACTGACCTATGAATATGTTCTGCTGTTGTGATTTCCAAACTAAAATACTCCTAGAAAAAGCATCCCTCAATAAGCTTATCTTACTAATTTACCCAAAATAGCTCACGTTCAAGCATCATTTGTCTCCTGCCAGCGCACTTTTGCTTGTGGTTCTTGCTGAGTATTTCTTTCCAAAACTCCTAAAGAACGTCTCCATTTCACTCCTGCTGGTTCACTTAATATCATGATAAACCCACTGAACAAACGTAGGCTCCACCCTGCTGTCATTCAATCAGTGAGTCCTTATCTGGTCTTACACAGGTCTACCTACTCCACCTTTTCTCGGAGACTAAAGCCTCCTTTTACGTTCCTCAGGCCTTTTCCCACCCATTCTGATCCATGGCCTCTCTTTAGCGAAGCATTATAATGCTTATTTTAAATCAATATTTCACTACGTGTCATAAAATACATAGATCTCAGTGTGCAATTTTATAATTTGTAAAAACTGTATATGCCCATGTCATCAGAATCTCAATAAAGATGGAGAATGTTGTTTTTCATTTCTCACTGTGGCCAGTCATCCTCCTCCTGTCCCAGGAACAACTATTTTCTTATTTTTGCTATCACAGATTAGATTTACTGTTTTTTGTTTTTTTTTTTTTCTTTTTTAAGACAGCGTCTCACTCTGTTGCCCAGCCTGGAGTTCAGCGGAGCAATCATGGCTCTCTGTAACCTCAAACTCCTAGCCTTAAGAAATCTTCCCACCTCAGACTCCCAAAGCGCTGGGATTACACGTGTGAGTCACTGCACCAGGCCCTAGATTTAGTGTTCTTAAACTTCACATAAATAACAGGATTTCCTCAACGTAATATTTCTGTGCTTCAGTGAGTGTATCAGGAACTTGTTCCTCTTTATTGTTGTGTAGTATTTTATTGCATAAACATACCATACAATCTATTTAACCATTTTTCCTGCTGACGGATATATGAGTTGTTCCCAGGTGGAGATTATTATAAGGAGAATATGCTTGTACGAGTTTTTAGTCGAACATATGTTTTCATTTGGGGGCCGTGAATAAATAAGGATTGGAATTACTGGATCATAAGGTAGGTTGTCTAACTTTATGAGAATAACAAATACCAAACAGTTTTTCATAGTGTTTGTAACATTTAAAACTCCCACACCAATGTGTGCAAATGGCAGTGGTTCTGCATCCTTGCCTGTACGCTGTATTTTTTTTTAATTTTAGCTGTTCTGATAGGTATTAAATTGCACTGTATTATGCTTTCAATTTGCATTTTCCTAGTGAATGATGATGTTGATCATCTTCTTATCTGCTTATTCGTCATTTGGATATTCATTTTTTTTTTTGTAGTGCCAAAAATGTCTGCCCCTTTTTAGTTGTTTGCTTTTTATTACTGATTTGTAGGTGTTATGTCTGTATTCTGGATGTGAATGCATGTGATAGGCATGTATTGCATATGTTATCTCCCACATAGGGGCTTGCCTAAACCATTCTAACAGTTACTCTTGGTGAGCATGAGTTTTAAGAATTTAAGAAATGTAGTTTCTCACCCCTTCCCCTGTGGGTTTTTGTTTGTTTGTTTTTTGATGTTTAGTGCCTTTGCATTATGTCTCAGAAATCTTCCTCCTGCTAGATTGCAAAAATCCTCTACTGTGCCATCAAGGTGCTTGAAAGTTTTCATTTTTATAATTACTTTTAACACTCAATCTAGGATTTATATTTAGGTATGATGTGAGATACGAACAATATTTTCCTTCACATTTATTTCCCGTTTATCTAGCAACATTTTCTGACTAGATTCTTCTTTCTCCATTAAAATACATTGCTGTTATTTTCCTTTTCTCTCTTGTTCTCCTAACTAGTCTTGCTAGAGATTTGTCAATTTTATTAACATTTTTAAAAATCCAACTTTTGACTTTGTTGATTTTCTCTATCATTTATCTGTTGGCTGTTCCATTTTTTTCTCGTGTATTTATCATTTTGCTTCTTCTATTTACTTTGGGTTTATTGTTTTATTATTTTAATAGTTTCTTCAGGTGGAAAATTAGATTTTTTAAAATTTGGAACTGTTCTTCTTTTCTAATATGAGCATGTAAAGGTATGAATACCTCTCTTACCAATCTTGAAGATGTGACTCATCAATTCTGAGACGTTGTTAATATTATTATTAAGAAGTACAACATATCTCTAATAGTTCGTGTTACTTCCTCTTTAACCTGTAAAGTTATTCCAAATGCACTGTTAAATGTTTAAGTATGTGGGGCTTTCCTAGTTGTCTTGTGCCATGGACTGAACTGTATTCTCCCCAGATTCATATGTAGAACTTCTAATCCCCAGTCCCTCAGAAGGTGACTGTAACTGGAGATAGGTTCCTTAAAAAGGTAATTAACATAAGTTTATTAGGGTGGGCCCTGACTCACTATGACTGGTGTACTTAGAAGAAGAGATTTGGACACAGACAGGTATGGCGGGAAGACCATGTGAAGACACAGGGAGAAAGTGCCATCTACAAGCCAAGGACAGAGTCCTCCAATAAAAACAACCCTGCCTACATCTTGATCTCAAAATTCCAGCCTCCAGAATTATGACAAGATACACTTCTCTCATTCAAGCAATACAGTCTGTGGTAATTTATTATGGCAGCCGAAGCAGACTAATACATTTTATTTGTCACTTTCCTATCCAAGCCCATCGTAGTCAGAGAATATATTTGGTATGAGTTCGGTCGGGCCTTTGAGATTTATTAAGATTGGTTTTGGTGCTCAGCATATGGTCTCTACTGGTAAATGTTGTGTGTGCATTTAAGAATTTGCATCTATTACTGGGGTAGTCTGGAGAGTGTTGTTCAAATCTATATAGATATATTTTTTAATCTCCATGTTCAAGTCACTGAGAGAAGTGTGTTAAATCTTCAACTCTGACTGTGGATTTTTCTTTCTCTGTCATGTAAATGATTTTTGCATGAAGCAAACCATCCTATGATGTTATATTATTTTCAGCTTTGTGTCTATAACAATGTAAGCTTATCAGTGGCTTTTCTATACATCTTTGTGCTCCTAAGAGTAATGAGTGTATGTCTGTGTTTGCATCTAAATCAGCCTCTCCCATGCATGCATGCTCTCTCATGCTATCTATGGATGTAATTTTAGATGGGTAGATGGATGGACAGATGGATGGATGGTATTTTCAAAACTACTGTGTGATACCCATTTCTAAAAGACTGTCTTGCTTTTCCTTATCTTAGGCTGAAAACTTCAATGTTGGATTTAATCATAGGCCCATGCCTAGATGTTCTTCACTGGCATCTGGAAGAAGTTATTTAAATAATGAACCCCTGGTGCTGATGAGAGTTTGAATCTCAACTGACCAACAAGTTGAGAACTCATGAGTAGAACAGGGCCAATATATTTCTGAAACCCCAGAACTTATATAATAACACACCCAACTTCTGCCTCCAATACAGAGAAACTACTAATAAAGCTGATGGCAGATGCAGGGACTCCTGAAGAGGAGCAGGAAGCACATGTGAATAAGAGATGGAAGCATTGGTATCTTCCCAAAAATGAAAAGTCCAGAAAACGGGCATATGGTATATGAATTAATGACATGTGGGGAATAACTTACAGAAAAATATTTATTTTAAAAACAAGGACGAGCAGTGGTTTGTAGTTCTCCTTGAAGAGGTCCTTCACATCCCTTGTAAGTTGGATTCCTAGATATTTTATTCTCTTTGAAGCAATTGTGAATGGAAGTTCACTCATGATTTGGCTGTCTGTTTGTCTGTTATTGGTGTATAAGAATGCTTGTGATTTTTGCACATTGATTTTGTATCCTGAGACTTTGCTGAAGTTGCCTATCAGCTTAAGGAGATTTCGGGCTGAGATGATGGGGTTTTCTAGATATACAATCATATACACCATGGAATGCTATGCAGCCATAAAAAATGATGAGTTCATGTCCTTTGTAGGGACATGGATGAAGCTGAAAACCATCATTCTCAACAAACTGTGGCAAGGACAAAAAACCAAACACCGCATGTTCTCACTCACAGGTGGGAATTGAACAATGAGAACACATGGACACAGGAAGGGGAACATCACACACCAGGGGCCTGTTGTGGGGTGGGGTGGGGGCGGGGGAAGGATAGCATTAGGAGATATACCTAATGTTAAATGATGAGTTAATGGGTGCAGCACACCAACATGGCACATGCATACATATGTAATAAACCTGCACGTTGTGCACATGCACCCTAAAACTTAAAATATAATAAAACAAAAAAAAAACAAGGATGATATACATCTGATCTAAAATGCTAGGCAGTACAAGTTTGAATGAAGTTTAGGATAACAGCATCACATTTTCACGTTGACTTTTAGCTGAATAACTCTGTCACGATCTTTCACTTACTTCAGCTTCCTTCTGCATGCATTTGATATTTGATATTAAGCTAACAAACTCTGATGATGGACTGTGTGGCTTGCACAAGGGCTCTGTTCAATAGGCAGTCATGCAATAGAAAATGAATGTTGCTTACTTTTGAGTGATACTTTAAGAGATCCTGTCTATTTTAGTATCTAATACAACATCGGTTGTAGAGTTGTTCCTGTATTCAGTGACTGTGAAGTGTCCTTAACTTTTTCAAGGTTCTGCCAATATTTTTATACACAGAATCTCTCTCAAAAAGATAGGCATCTTCATAAGTTACATAATAAAATGCTGTCTCTGATGACAGTTATATAGCTACAATGTTATTGAAATTTGAGTCATGCACATTGTCACCTACCTAAGGGATCAAACATCTTTTTAAGAAGGGAAGAACAGGGCAAAGGGGGCCTTAAAGGACACAGATTGGAAACTGGATTTAGGAAAAAATGTTGAAGATTACAAAATTGCCAAGAAAGAAACTGAAGTCATTAAAATATTGAATTTGATCATAAAGTCAATGGCTGAGGTTAATAATAATTTTTAAGTGGTCAAAGAAAAAACAAAACATATTGAAAAAGACTAGAAAACTAGACTATTCTAGAGTTAGAGCAGAGAAATCTATATAGTCATGGTTCTGATGAGGAAAGATTAATCTGGTAACTGCTACAAAATTCCTTGCAGAATCATACAGATTATAACACCTTCACTCTGGCTGTGGAATAGTAGCCCACATCTTTGACTGTAAGTACTATCGAGAATTGTTAAAGGTTTTTAGTCAACTTTTTCTAGGTCGTATTGTAATAAGAAATGATCCCCAAATCTTAGGACCTTACAGTAACAGAAGTTTATTTTATATTTATATAGCAATTCGTTCAGCAGAAATGCTGTTCCACATCATTCTATTCTAGGCTGAAGGGGAAGATTCTAGCAGAATATTGTCAGTCTTTAGACTAGGGAATAGAACACAACAGCTTGCACAGCCACTGGTCAGACATAACATAAATCCTTTCTAATTATATCTCTAAGCCTGTGATCGATGAAGTCATCAGTATAGTCTTCCCACCATTTGAAGTTAGCCATGTCTTACGGACTGAACCGGGTCTCTTCAAAATTCTATGCTGAGGCCCTCACCCGCAATGTGGCTGTATTTGGAACTAGGGCTTTGAAAGATAATTAAGGTTAAATGAGGTTGCAATGGTGGGGCCACAATCTAAGAAGACTGTTGTCCTTTTAAAAAGAGGATAAAGTCCGGACATGGTGGCACACGCCTGTAATCCCAGCACTTTAGGAGGCCAAGGCCAGTGGATCTCCTGAGGTCAGGAGTACATCAGCCTGGCCACCATGGTGAAACCCCGTCTCTACTAATAATACAAAAATTAGCCGGGCATGGTAGAGCATGCCTGTAATCTCAGCTACTCGGGAGGCTGAGGCAGGAGAATCACTTGAACCTCAGAGGCAGAGGTTGAAGTGAGCCAAGATGACACTATTGCACTCCAGCCTGGGCGACAAAAGCGACACTCCATTTAAAAAAAAAAAAATACAAGAAAGACAAGAAAGACAAGATAGACAAGATAGACTTCTCTCTCTCTCTTCACACATGCAGAGAGGAAATGCCTGTGAGGATAAGTGGCTATCTGCATGCCTGGAAGAGAGCCCTCGCCAGGGAGCAAATTGGCCAACATCTTGATCTCGCACTTTCAGCTTCCAGAACTGTGAGAAAATAAGTTTCTGTTGTTTAAGCCACTAATTCTGTGGTATTTTATTATGGCAGCTTGGGCTGACTAATACAGATTTTGGTACTAAAATTGGAGCGCTGCTGTAACAACTATCTAAAAATGTGGAAATGGATTTGGAAGTGGGTGATGGGTGGTGGCTGGAGGAAAGCTGATGAGTGTGCCAGATAAAGCCTAGACTACCGTGATTGCCTGATATTAGAAATATCAGCATTGAAAGTGATTCTGGTGAGGGTTCAGAAAGAAATGAGGAGACACGGACAGAAAACACACATCTTCTTAGAAAATACATTGAAACATCATGAACATCATGATTGTAGAAACACGAACATGAAAGGTGCTTCTTGTGAGGTCTGAAAGTGAAGCAGGAAGGCATGATTGGGAATCGGCGCAAAGATGAGCCTTGTTAAAAAGTGGCAAAGAACTTGGCTGAATTGTGTTCATGTTTTACTGTTCCGTGGGATGTGGAAAAGGCAGACCATGAAGTTGGATACTTAGCTGAGGATATTTCCAAGCAAGGCATTCAAGGAGTGGCTTTGTTTATCCTCACTTCTTATAGTAAAATGCAAAAAGAGAGAGAAAATTGAATAAATTGTTAAGCAAAAAAAGAAACAGAACTTGAAGATTTGGAAAATTCTCAGCCTATCCATATTAAGAAAAAAAAAAAAAGAGAGAGAGAAAGTGTGCTCAGAAGAGAACACTAAGGGTATGTCGACACAATTATTTGGTATGGAGATTAGTATAGGTTGAATCATAGATCTAATCACATATCAGTAGCATCTACGAATAGAGATAGATTTATACCAGCAGAGAAATGCCCAGTTTGAATCAAAGGAAACAGAGAAAGGAGGAGATGACAGAAACCTTTTGGCCCTCTTAGCTTCTACAGGACCAGACAGTAGAATGATGATGCTACTCAGGTGTGTATGTGTGCTATTCTCCAAGAAAAGAAACGAATTATTCCAAAGGCAATTCAGAAACCACCAAGGTTGCCCCTCAGTTTCAAAACGTGGGGCCACTATCCCTCCTTCATCATACCAAGCTGTTGTTGCCCGGAGTCCTGGCTGTGGTGCCCTCAGCAGAGCCTTGAGAGCGGGACCACCAACCATAGCTATGGGGTCAGGGACCACCCCAGTGGCCCTGGAGAGCAGAGCATCCAAAGACGAGTATTCCTGAGCTCTAAGACCTCATGGAGTTTACCTTGATAGGTGTTACTTCTACTTAGGAACTGTCATCCTTCCTATTTCTCTCTTTTAGGATGAAAATGTCTATTCCATGCTTGTTCCGCCATCATATTTTTGAAGGTGGATGTCTGTTTTCCCACTGCTGATAAAGATATATTCGAGACAGGGTAATTTGTAAAGAAAAAGAGGTTTGGTGGACTCACAGTTCCACGTGGCTGGGGAGGTCTTACAATCACGGCGGAGGGCAAAAGTCATATCTTACATGGCAGCAGACAAGAGATAATGAGAGTCAAGTGAAAAGGGAAACCCCTTATGAAACTGCCAGATCTTGTGAGACTTGATTCACTACCATGAGAACAGTAAGGGGAAAACTGCCCCCATGATTTAATTATCTCCCACTCGTACTTCCCACGACATGTGGGAATTATTGGAGATACAATTCGAGATGAGATTTCGGTGGGGACACAGCCAAACTATATCAGAAGCACAGAACTCTTCTGTTTTCACAGGTTCACAGCTGGAGAGGAATTTTGCTTTAAGATGAATAGTACCTTGACTCTCATCCATATCTAATTCAGATACCATTTAGATAAGACTTTGGACTTTAGACCTTAGAATTGATGCTGTAATGATTTAAAATGTTGGAGCTTGAGGGATAGAGTTAACATATTTTGCACCTGACAAGGACATGAATCTGGGGAGTGCAGAATGCTATGAATTGAATTGTGTCCTCTCAAAATTCATGTTGAATCCCTCATCCTGCATGTGACTGTATTTGCAGATAGAATCTTCAGGCAGTAATTAAGGTTAAACCAGGTCATAAGGGCAGAACTGTAATCCAGCATAGGACCAGTGGTCTTTAGGAAGAGGAAGAGATGGCCAAGAAGAGTGGCTTCACCAGCAATGGAATTGGCTGGCATTTTGACTGGAGATCTTCAGACTCTAAAACTCTGAGAAAATAAGTTCCTGCTGTTAAGTCTGTGGTATTTTGCTGTGGCAGCCCAAGCTGACTAATATACCACAGTAGTGTAATTTACTTTGGCCAAGGAAATGGTACAGAAGTGACCTGTGTTGCTTCTGGCCCACAGCCTTTAATCGTCATTGCAAAACAACACAGTGCCCCCTTTTCCCTGACACAATCCCCAACCATCTCATGTCGGATACGTAACATACAAAAGAAAAAATTGTTTTAAGCACTGATTTGTTACTAGGCGTAACCTACCCCATCATGGCTTATGCAACAAAACTTAAAGTTATGTTGTGAGATAAAATGACTTAGCTGTACTAGCAAGAACCAGAGTGAGGACTCAGACTCAGGTCTATCTGACTCTCATGTCTAGCTCCAACCCAGGATGCCATGCAACTGTCATTTATTCATGATTGAATAATGGTTAATTAGCAGCAATGTGTAAACAAGGAAGGAGAGGGGATGACTAGCCACTGTGTAACTTAATGAAGGCTCTCAATTTGATAAAGAATAGAGAGCTGGGTAGGGAAAGAAATAACTACACGGCAGAATTTATGCAAAGTCAAAGTTGGTCCCGAAATCTGAATGTAGGATGAGTGTTAAGAAAAATTAACACAAATAAACAAATAAGGAAGCACAGATTTGCAGGAGCAGATAGTGAGTTCTGAGCTAGGCATGACGATGCATGCTCATAGTCCCAGATACTTGGGAGGTTGAGGTGGGAGGATTGCGAGAGCCCAGGAGTTCCAGGCTGCAGTGCACAATGATCAGGCCTGTGAATAACCACCGCACTCCAGCCTGGCAACATAGTGGGACTTCATCTCTAATTTTTTTTTCATTTAATAAAAGAAGATAAAGAGTTCTGTTGATCAATCATTGAGTATCATCAGGAACTCAAATGAAAACACCTAGGAGATAGCCAGAAATACACGACTGGAGCTATGGAAGAAACACATAGGCTGAAAATAATATCTGTAGGTTATTCCCACTGAAGTAACTAATAAGATGAAAATGGAAGAGATTAATAACAAAATACAGACAGGAGCCAAACAAGACAAGTAAGGATATGGAAAGAGTTATAATCATTGAGGCAAAAACAAACAAACAAACAAACAAACACCCAGACAACCACAGGAACCAAAGATAGAGGAAGTTGACAGAGAGAGAGAGAGAGAGAGAGAGACAGAGAGAGAGAGAGAAAACATAGAATTCAAGATCTGTGGAGACAAAAATATCGAAAGGAGTTACAAAGAAAGTTAATTGTTAAGCCACGACTATGAAGTAATCTGTCACTTCATGGTGAAGGGAAAGAGAAACTGTATGTATTTACTGATATTCACTTTAGTCTTAAAAAAATCAGAGAAAAGGTAATATCAAGAAATGAAGCTAAGACCTGTTTCATTACAGGTCTAATGAAACAGTGTACATCATTTAGTGCATTTATTTGTGTATGGGTAATCTGCACACTGAGTCCTGAGCATTTAACTGTCACCAAGAAAAAGGAACTATTTTCATAAAATCGTTCATAAGAAAGACAAATTACTTAGAAACAGCATAACCAGTATCAATATAACTAACCACAATTCTCTCATATGGGTCTTTTCTAAAATGCCATGTATTATGATAAATAATATTCTCAACAACATGCTTAGAAAAAATATACAGTCATTTTTGTCTCTTAGGTTCACCTATTAAGCCTCAATATAATCTTCTGGCATTCCATAAAAAAAAAAAAAAAAGTACCAATGCAGAAAACATTGAGCGGGTAATTGGGAATGCTTATTTGACTTTCATTTTTTAGATATTATTAGCTTATTCCATGGTTTTTTTAGGATAAGGGAGGGAAATGTATTTGGATGGGGGAAGAGACAGAGAGACAGACAGGGAGATGGGGTGGGGGAAGGAGACAGAGGGAGGGAGAGAGGGATTCCAGAGGGAAGGAAAGATTGAAAGAGAGAGGGCTAATTTCTGGATCTAGAGCTGAGTCAGGAAAGGACAGTGGCAGTAGCCAATATTAAAAATGAAGAGCATGGTCTTAGAGAGATTAGTCTTTCTCTTACACTGAAGGAGAAGGGAGTATACAGTGACATTTTTAGACACAGAGGAAAAATGTTGAAGTAGAACAAATACAATGAGTCAAATTTTTCAGCAAATTATTTATCCAATTGTTGTTACCCAGTAGCTGCTTATTAAATTGAGTATGCTGGGTTCTTTTTCCTTAAATATACCAGTTTTATCAAGGTGAATTAAAAAAAAGTATAAAACTTACAACATTTCAACTAGGGCATTTGAGTTCTTTGAGAGGTGGAATTTTGACATGTTAAGAAGTTGTCACTTTGAGGTAGCCAATATGTGTTTTCCTCACCTGCAAACTGAGCACCTCTTTTTTGGTTTTGGCTTTTTTTTTTTAAATAAGTTGCCTCTAAAGTTTCTCCCCATGGTATCACTGTATCTTAGAACAAAAATAAAATAAAATAAAATAAAATAAAAAGGGTTCTAAAATAAATGAGGAAACAGTTCAGATGATCTCTTAGCACTTAGGAGGTTGACATTTCTTTTTGCACTGCAAGCACCCATGAACCCTGTAATGTGGGGTGAGGGGACAGGGTGGATTTACCATGGTGACTATTATAACAGCTGCGTGCTTAAATTCCCAAAATAAGCCAAGTTCTGTTTCAAGCAGGTGCTACCTCTAACCTAGCAAGCCCCTGCTCCCAAGCTGACAGTGTAACTAAAATTTAATAGTGCCAAGTTGCCTTCAGTGTCTCCTTGTAACGTGTTTTCGAAAGGCAAGAGTGATCTCATACAGAAAGATTAGAGGAGGCCCTTGGAAACTGCTCAAAGCTACTTATTAAAGGAAGCAGCAGAGACAATTAAAAGTAATTTTGCCAAACTTAAAAGGGCACTGAACAAAACATGAAGTTGTAGGAGCAAATCAAATTCTGCTGTTAGCAGACACCCAACTCTGCAGCTATTGCCAAAGAATGAGTTCTCCGAATGCGTTCAAAACATGAGTTAGAAAGAGCTACAGTTAGGTCTTTTAAAATATAAATAAACAGGTATTCCAACAACTTTCCACATTAAGAGGAAATTGCAAAAGATTCCAATAGTGAAATGGAAAGAAGGAAAAATCAATGGGAATAATTCAAATGACACACAAATAAATATTTTTATCAGTTATCAAGTGTTTTTCATAGAAAATGGACTGTAAGGCTTACAGCACATACTGAAGTGACTGCACAAATGAAAAACCTGAACCCGTAGCCAACTGCGGGGTTTGTGAGTCACCAAAATGGACACATTTGCTCCAATGTGCCTTTTCCCCCTAAAATCACACCCATTCACTCGGTGTTTGTTCATTCCTCTCCGATGCAGACACATATTGAAGAGCGAGTTCATAATAGGAAATACACTAGATCTTGGAAGGATAGAGGCTGGGTGGTGAATGGAGGGAAATGAAGATAATACACAGCAATGGAAAGGGTTTATTCATTAAATTCGAAAAGGTGATTTTTTTTCCTTCTCCAACCTAATCACAGCTCAACTGCCCACCTCTTTGTTCCCTTTGGAAGTGGCTCCCCAAAGAGGTTGTTTATTCCACATTCAAGCACGAACGTGTCGACCATGGCGTCCTATCATGAATTCCACCCCCGAGTCCCACGGAAGTTGCATTTCCTAAAACTGCATTCCCTCCTGTAAATCTGAAGAACACTCTGTATGACTTTGTATCAGTGGCTGCTTCAGTGCCCTCTGCTAGATACACACTTTTACCATACTTCATGTCCAATCAGAAGATGGAAAACATGCCAGTTACAGGAACAGAAGTGAATTAATATATAAAAAAAGATAACTAGGTATAGTTAACAAGTTGACAGAGAGGTTAAAGAGAGCTGCAAGTTTTCCCTGAGGTAGCAACCTCTCCGGGTAGGAGTTTGCCATCTATCCCCATGGCTTCAGTCACTGGTGTGCACCACGTTTGTGAGGGAGAAAGGTCAGAGGCAGCTGGAAGGCAGGTGAGACTGAACGCTGCTTCTGTTGACTACGATACACGACTAAGGTCCCAGATATGTTCTACAGCAGAGACACCCGAGCTGTTGCCTCTTTTCCCTTTGGCCAGCATTTACTTTGCTTTCTCTTTCATAAGAGCTGCATAATGTGGCACCGGACCATGTTTCCTGAGATGAATAAAATCACAGGCTATCAGTACCGGTGGAAGGATATATGACATCCTTTAATACAATGGCACCTCATTTTAAATCGAGGCCATCGAGGCCCAGAAAAGTTAAATTATGTTTCCTGAGTTCACAGTCCTATAAAATAGCAAAATGATGACTAAAACTTACTTCTTTAAAACTATCTCATAACATGCTTGCCAGAAAATCTAAACTCAAACTCTACCATCCACCCAATTTCATCTTCCCCAGAAGAGAGTGGTCCCTTCTCAAGCTGGCAGCAGGATGGGCACATGAGAACACAATAAAAATATTTCTTGATTCTTGCAAATTTACGAGCTATAAAATTCCCTAAATACAAGCAACAATAATGCCACCTTTTTTATTCTTTACTATTCGATCTCACTCTTAAAAATAATCATGTTCATGTTTTTACTATTTTTATAGTAGCGTTCACTCCCTCGTGTGATTCATTGCTTTCATACAGGTATTCTGAGATCCTATCTCTGCCGAATGGAGTCAGAGCCACAGAGGAAACACATACCCATATTGCAAATTCAGTTCGGGAAGATGCTCCCAAAGGTAGAATTAAATTCTCTGTGTTCAGCACATACACATGGTGCAATGCACTTCTGGATGAATGTAACTAGTATGGGGTCTGGACTTTAGTGGTAACAGAGATTGGAGGTAGATGAGAATGATTAAGTGCCACCAAAAGGATAGCTTTTAAAACAAACTTCATAGTAACCAAGCTTCTGATTGCTAGTGGCATCAGGGAATTAGATATTCATGCTTGAGTCACCAGAATATCATTTCTGTAGGCAGACAGTGGGAGATTGCGTATTGTTCAAAAGACTCACCCCTCCCCTCTGACCTTCATTAAGAGAAGTCTACTTGCCTGCCCCAAGTCCACTCACTCGCATTCACCAGTGGGACATTAGGAGATGTGACACTAGCAGGGACTTACCCCCTGTTTCTGAGCTGGGTTGGCGATTTGTGCCCTACATTGTCCTGATTAGAGCTTTCCCTGTAAAGCTGCTGCCTCTTCGACCAGAATCAATTTTGCAAGAAGCAGGTCTAACCAGCTCTGCAAGTTGAAGCAGAGCCACGCAGCTGAGCCCAGCCTAAAAGAACTAGCCCACGGTCACCCCTCAAACATGAGACTAAGTGGCTCACGCTTGTAATCCCAGCACTTTGGGAGGCCGAGGCGGGTGGATCCCGAGGTCAGGAGATCGAGACCACGGTGAAACCCCGTCTCTACTAAAAATACAAAAAATTAGCCGGGCGTGGTGGCGGGCGCCTGTAGTCCCAGCTACTCGGACAGGCTGAGGCAGGAGAATGGTGTGAACCCGGGAGGCGGAGCTTGCAGTGAGCCGAGATTGCGCCACTGCACTCCAGCCTGGGTGACAGAGCGAGACTCCGTCTCAAAAAAAAAAAAAAAAAAAAAAAAAGAACCAGTAAATATTGTCATAAGCCACTTGTTTTGGGCATGATTTTTTTATACAGAATTAGCATGGCAACACCTGATTCATCCAGAGACCTAAATGGGAAATCAAATCATCACTAGCATTGTGTTTGATAAGTAGGGAATTACTACTGGCTGGAGAAATAAACTAGATATTTAACAACTTGAGGCAAGGCCTTCCTGACACATCCATCTAAGAGTAGAGGCATTACAGATGAGACCAGTATAGTCAGAGTAGTGTGGCTTTTGTTCCTTGTCCATCATATCATGCCAGAAGGGCCAGCCGTCGCTATGTCAGCAACTTTTTTTGCTATGATTCCAGACTAACTGCTCTTCTGATGAACGTGTTTTTCAACAACGTTTATTCTAAAACAGGGTACACACACATACACACACACTCCACGCACTTAGTATTGTAAATTTCCTTTTTTTTCTTTGATTTGCCTATCTATATATTATGTAGGTCCAATCTTACTTTACTTTTTTTTATTTTACTTTAAGTTCTGGGGTACATATACAGAACGTGCAGGTTTGTTACAAAGATATACATGTGCCATGGTGGTTTGCTGCACGTATCAACCTGCCATCTAGGTTTTAAGCCCCTCATGCTTAAGATATTTCTCCTAATGCTCTCCCTTCCCTTGCCCCCCACCCCCCGACAGACCCCTGTATGTGATGTTTCCCTCCCTGTGTCCATGTGTTCTCATTGTTCAACTCCCACTTACGAATGGGAACATGTGGTGTTTGGTTTTCTGTTCCTATGTTCGTTTGCTGAGAATAATGGCTTCCAGCTTCATCCAAGTCCCTGCAAAGGACATGAACTCATTCTTTTTTTATGGTCACATAGTATCCCATGCTATATACGTGCCACATTTTCCTTATCTAGTCTATCACTGATGGGCATTTGGGTTGGTTCCAAGTCTTTGCTATTGTAAACAGTGCTGCAATAAACATACGTGTGCATGTGTCTTTACAGCAGAATGATTTATAATCCTTTGGGTATATACCCAGTAATGGAATTGTTGGGCCAAAGCAACCAACTAACATATGAGAAAAAGCTCATCATCACTGGTCATTAGACAAATGCAAATCAAAACCACAATGAGATACCGTGTAATGCTAGTTAGAATGGCAATTATTATAAAGTCAGGAAACAACAGATGCTGGTGAGGCTGTGGAGAAATAGGAATGCTTTTACACTGTTGGTGGGAGTGTAAATTAGTTCAACCATTGTGGAAGACAGTGTGACGATTCCTCAAGGATCTAGAACCAGTCTAATTTTCAAAACTTAAGTGATAATGTATTGCAGACTCAAAATAGAAACAGCCACTATACTCAATCTCCTGATACTGATGAAGATACCACAGTTTAGAAAAATGTACTGACCTTTAGAATCATAAAGTTAGTAAAGAGTGGATCTAAGACACCCAGATCAGTAGTAATCCCAATACCATCCAACTGTCTTTCAAGCTGAGTGTTTCTTAACATTTTCTTAAAATTTATCTTTCAAAGTTTCTCCAGTTTGAGACCAGGAAAAAGCAATTGTGCTGTGTAAACTGGTACTGAACAAGGTAGGGTAGTTTGAAGAAGATACTAATAGAGTGTAGAAGTAATTCCATATGCATGGAGTACGTCTGGCTCATCTGAAACCTTTACTTTCTCCTCAAAACAATACTGCTTCTCTCAGCAATGAACCCAAAGTACACAAATAATTATACTTTATGAAACAGGAACTGTCTAGAATCAGCAATGAGTTGGCAGCAGACCATCAGATTAAATTTTGGAAAATAATTAAGTTGCTTAATGCTTTGAAAGGTTAATTTGCAATTGGCATTTTGAATGGATTCCTGGGGTAAATGCAAATACACCATGGACTGGCCCTTGGCCCCTGCTCTGTCACTGGGTTCCTTTGGGGCCCCTGGTGTTTCACTCTTCTTCTCAGGGGTGGAGTGTTCTTGTCTGTAAAATCAGAATGATGGATTGGAGAATTCATTAGCTCTTTTAAGTTGCTGATTCTTGATTCCACATTTAGGAAAATATATTCAGCAAATATTCATGCTATGGCCACCCTTGTGCTAAGGGTCCTATTCTCTTCCTGTCTGTGAGTTCTGTGACCTGATCCGCTAACCAACCCCAACCATCTTGTGAAACTGCAGCATCTCTTTTCTCCCAAGGAAGAAACTAAAACTCAAACAAGATCATCTTAGGATCAAAACTAGAATGTGATAGGACTAGAATTCAGACTCAAAGACCAGTGCCCTTCTACTGACTAAAGCTACAAAACAAACAAACAAACATCCAGTATTTTAGAAGTAAAAATGGAACAGAACCGTAAACAGAGATACAGATGGGGAGTGGAGCTGGGAAGGTATCTTGTGAATTCCAGACGTTTGAAATTCCTAACTGGAGCTTAATTCCGGCCACACATGAACAGAAATTGTTCACTCTTGATTATGTTCCATCTGTCATATCTAAAAATATTACTTAAAGGAGAGTTACCAAAAAAAGCGCCGATGAAAATATCGATTTCTTATTAAACAGAAAACTATATGCTTCGTACTCTATAAATGAATATTTCAAACATAAAAATAATAAGAAAAATTCATTCCATTCACACATAAAATAATACTAAGAAAAAAAACATCTCAAACAGAATTTCTAGAGACTAGGTAAAACTATTTACTTTCATGTTTGGTCTTCAAATACTGACTTAGGGTTCAATTCAGGTTGTTTATTTACATCCTTCCAAAGTAACTGGTGCTCTGTGAACTAACTCCTAAGCAAATACAAAAATGTAAGGAAGCCAGACTGGCTGCGGTGGCTCATGCCTGTAATCCCAGCACTTTGGGAGGTCGAGGCGGGCAGTTCACCTGAGGTGGGGACTTCACTCAAGACCAGCCTGACCAACATGGAGAAACTCCGTCTCTACTAAAAACAAAAACAAAAACAGACAAACAAAAAAACAAAGAAATTAGCCAGGCATAGTGGTACACATCTGTAATCCGTAATCCCAGCTACTCAGGAGGCTGAGGCAAGAGAATCGCTTGGACCCGGGAGATGGAGGTTGTGGTGAGCCAAGATGGCAGCCTGGGCAACAAGGGTGAAACTTTGTCTCAAACAAAAAAAGAGTAGGGAAGCCATACAGAATGTCAGAATTAATATGTATTGATGTCTATAAAGTGACCATATTACAACGTCCACACCATGCCAAATTTCATAACTCACAGAAGAAAATATATTCTATTGCATAATGCAAATAAGTATCTTATTTATTTTTTAAGAGAGCAGTTGAGAGAGAGAAAAAGAAGTGTGCTGTCATGGCACAGGACAATGAAAAAGAAGGCAAGAAAAGCTTCCTCGCCTTCCATGGCTGCCTCCACGGAGCCCCAGTGGCCCTTCCTTTCCCCGTCACATATCAAAGCCCTCATTGGAGAATTAGCGTACATGCTGAACTGAGCAGTACAGCGAAACACAGATTTCAGATGTCACACATGAAACAACTTGTTTACATTGTGTAGAGAATGTATTTTACACATTTTTAGACTTTGGGGAAAATGACTAGTTCTCACAAAACACATGCTTATTCAAATCAAAATTAAGCATGGTCACTAGACAGACAGCCCCTACCCAATTATACTTCTATACATACAGAGGAGAAAAAGAAAGTATTATGTCTATCCCGTGAAAGCAGATTTGATGTTTATATTTTACATACTTTATTGTAAGTATATGCATTAAGTTAAAAATTACCTATCACCATAAAGAAGGTGGTGCTCTCAGTTTCTCAAATCAAGGCATGAATTATCTCAGGAGTCCACAGACGTGTAGTGAAGATAGGGAAACAGAAATTCATGAGATTAAGGCTGTGCACCTTCCTGCAGCCCCTGCTTTACTGAAGGATTTGGAGGTAAATTCGTGAGGATGCTTTCTCCTGAACTGGTACCTGAAGGCCTGGGCTCATTGCCTCAAGAGAGCAGTTCATCTCACATGGCAGCAGATCACATGTCCAGCAGTTCCCAGGCTGATGAACACACAGACTCGATGGTGT
This sequence comes from Hylobates moloch, assembly GCF_009828535.3. Classification (NCBI taxonomy): domain Eukaryota; kingdom Metazoa; phylum Chordata; class Mammalia; order Primates; family Hylobatidae; genus Hylobates; species Hylobates moloch. The sequence continues at coordinate 122,751,791 of NW_026652283.1, forward strand.
CATGAAGAATCAAACCTCCAGATTCTATCTATTTTTTGCTCTATTATGTTCACCCTAGAGCCTCTCCTCAGTCTACCTCCCCAATGTCAAAGAATAAATACAGCTGTGAGGATGGCAGACACAAAAATACCCAGAAAAGAAGACTGATACATCATTGTCTCTCTTTCAAGAAGAAGGAAGAATTTTCCAGTATCACCCCTCCAAATCACTGGGTCCCTCCTAACTACGTGGCTGACAACAGTCATGGGACTCCCATGATTGGCTTATTGAATCACCCTGAAACTGGACACAGCATCATCCTTGCTGTGTATACATCTGTGTTGGGAGGGCGGGCACAGGGACAGAATTAAGGGTTTACAAGTAAAAAGAAGGAGGAAATGGATATTGAGTGACTCATCCACTGTCCCTCTAATTCAACAATTAGATGTATATTTTATGGACACACCACGAATAAAATTTCAAAGTTCATATAAATTGTAAGGAGGTGCAGAAGACTGAAAAGAATGTGCATGTCTGTGCATGGTGGCTTCCTCTGAGATCTGCTCTATGCTCCCTTCACAAATCCTCTATACTATTAGGGATAATTCATCGGAAAAGATAAGTCTATAGGCTGGGCTTATGCATTTGTGCTGGCTTCATTGTTGTCTGCTCTTCAACACTGCCAAGGGAGACAGGGGTATTTAACAACCAACTACAAGGAAACAATGGCATATAAATGCTCTACCCCTAAACATTTCTCATGGCCTGTCACAATGGTCCCTGAAGTATGTTAGAATACAAGGTTCTTATCTCCCAAATTCAACTGACCTTCCCAGACTTGAAATCTACCCACTTTGCCAAGTGCATGATCCTTTACTCATATTCATTTTTTTTCTCTCAATAAATGAAACATGCTCTTTTGTGCTTCGGTGAGCCTTCCACTTTCTGACCCTTCTCAGAAGGCCACAGTGTTCCTCTTTCACTGAGAAGCTCTTGTTCATTTTCTTTAAAGCAATGATGGACATTTGTTGATTTCCTGCTACCTGGCATCAGTAATCTTGCTAAGAGCACCCAGACCCTTCTAAAAGAATTAAGTCTCCCTCATTTCATACAGTCTCTTTGTAAGCAAACAATAGGCCCTCATACCACACTGTGGAACCCTTGGGAGCCTGCAGCCACCTGTCCCTGAGTGGGGACATAGTAAACATGAGCACATACCATGAGCTTAGAACATCAGGCCTCCTCTCTAGAGGCCTTAAATCTTGAGAGGGACATGAAAAGAAAGCGGAAACCATAGGAGGTCATTTGCCATCATTGAGCTCTGTCCAGTAGCCCTGATGGAAGCGCCCTTCACCGTTCACAGCCTCTATGGCCACAAGGGGCTCCCTGAGCTTGACTCCCCAAGCACCCCTGGTGTCTGCCCCTCGTCAAGCTCTTGGATCCATCTCAATCTAAGCTTTGGTTCTTTCTAGAACCAAGAAACTGGGCTACAGCAAAGAGCTAAATAAACTCTCACCTCTCTTCTAAAGTCTGCGCTAAAAGCAATATTTAGTCACCGTCTCTGCCTTGTTTTCTTAATGTGTACATTCTAGTCATAGTATGATCACTTCATGTCTTGGATAATGTGAGATTCCTGAGGAAAGGAAGCTTTACTGCTAATCTGACAAAACGAAGATGCCTTACATGGTGGGAAAAACACAGCTTCAAAATTTAAAAAAAAAAAAAAAAACTGGATTCATTGGCTCTTTCCTTTACAGGGAGCACACCTCTGAATGAATTAATTAACCTTCCTGATTCTCAGTGACAGCATCTTAAAAATGGGAGAACACAGACCGTGTTGTCATGAAGATTGAACTAAAGGGTATGTAAAGCTCTAGCAACATGTTGGACTCAAAAAATACTTTTGGAATGAATGGCTAAAAAGATAAACTCCACTGTTCAGAGGGAAAGCAGCTTACGTGTTTTAGGACTACACATAAAAAGCCACAGTGTCATTACTACACCATATGGCATATGTATAGCTTTTTCAGTTTGCAAAATGCTTTCATGGACATTGTTTCATTTAATGCCAAAGTGTGTCAGAAGGGCGTTTTGTAGACTAGAAAATTAGTCAGAGTGGTAAGTGGTATTCCAAGGAAAAAAAACAAATTGGGTACCTAACGGAGTATTAAAATTTCCATGAAAGCAGCTTATTTTTCTCAAACTAAAATACAAGGTCTTTGAAAGTAGAGGTCATTTGTATTTATATGTCGTAGGCATGCAGAAAATAATTAACAACTATTAGATAAATGAGTCATTCAAATGAAAATCCCAAAAAGGAATGAAATAAAACACTGAGTAAAAAGCCTTAACTCTGAACCCAAGATATCTGGGGTCAAATCTCATCTTCACCTCCTACTCATCCTATAACCTTGCACTAGCCTAATTTACGCTATATTTTGTCATTGGGAAAGTGGTGGTAACAGCAACATCAATTTTTTTTTTTTTTGGAAATAATTAATGGCTAATACCTGTTTCGCACTTAGAATAGGGTCTGGAACTTACTAAGATTCAATAGAAGAAGCTATCATTGTATTACTACTAATAATAAGATATCATAAATTTCGTCATCATTATCATTGAGTTATGTAGCAACAAGCAAGCAAGGAAAGCCAAGGCTAAATAGCTAGCTTGGCTCAGGAGGTGTCTGGAAGATATACAAGGTCTGGAGAACACCAGGTTAATCCTGGAGAGTGTGCCCAAGATCAAGGAGGAGTGGGCACAAGCAGGAGATCCCTACAGTTTGAAGTCTAGAAAGTCAAAGCGTTAGCAAAGCCTTGGCCAGCTAGGAGACCTAGTAAATGCTAAATGCACGGCCCCTCCCAAGCCCTTCAGTCCTTAGGGTCCCTGGATACAGAGGGCAAAGGGCACTCAGAAATGCACAGAGGAAGCAGGAACCACCTGCCATCTCTGTCTGATATGTCAACTTTTCTTTCTGACCCCACAGACAACCTCACTATCTTCAAGGAGAAACCAGGGGCTGTGTGACGACAGGTTCCCCTCCTGTGCTCTGCAAGCTTCCTTGTTATGGGCAAGCTCCTCTCCTGTCCTCCTTTGACTTGTGCCTTCAGGGCATGATAAAGCTTGTAGTTATTCCAAACCTGACCACAGATCCTCTCTGAAGTTCACTACAAAGAATGTAGAGATTGGGATGTTTGACTCAGGGTAGGAATTTGTTATAGTTCCAGCTTATTATGGGGAGGGGAGAAGCCCCACCAATTGACAGGCAGACCAAAATATTTTTTTCATGCTGGCACTATAACCCACAGAGCATACCTCAAGGCAGTCTTCAATGATACTCCAAAATTTGGAGCAAGTGATCAAAGACACAGACTATTGGCTTGGAATGGGTGTCGCTGCTGATAAAACCACACACCGCAGCCTCTGCCAGCCTCGTGCATCAGCAAATGTGCTAAGCTGAGACAAGCAAAGTGTCTTTCAAAATAACTTTAAGCAAATAATCATTTTACTGTTTGTCTTCTTGGTGAAGCTATGTAGTTGCTTACATGGGAAAGGTTTGTGGTCATTGCTTTGATGAATGGTACTTGGTAAATATATTTGGAATAAGATAAGAATCAGCCTTTGAAGCTAAAATGGAACTCAAGATGAAAAAGAATGGAAGATTAAAAAAAGATCATGAGGGAATAAAGGTGATATGACCTGACCAAGAAAGAAAATAAGAAAGCTCTGAAGACTTTCCATGATATTCTCGTAGAACTATTAAATTTAATCTTCTGAAACTAGATAATCAAACTATCTGCTCACTGGATTCTCCCAGTTGATACAGCTTCTAGACACCCTGGTTAGGAGGGAATATTCCCAGCACATAGATATTAATCTTTTCCAGATTGATTTCATTTTGTTTATAATACAATAAACCTATGCTTAAGTCTTCTGCATACACGAGAGGCTGAAAATCAAAATGCAAAATTTAAGCACAAATTATTAGTGCAACTTTTCATTACACTTAACAGGTTTTCCTTTCTAACTATAATATAATTATTCTTACTAAACATTTTAAATTCCTGTATTTTCAATTTCTTTTTTTATATTAAGGCTAATCATTACCCAGATAAAATAAGCATGTTTCTATAAACACAGGAAGTAACCAAGAAAAAAATGATTACTATGCATACAAAGAAAATGATGCACTGCTTCAAAAAGTCTCCTAAATCTCTCTCACCATGTACTTGAAACCAATAAATGGCAGATAATTTAAATAGTCTGCTGCATTCCTAAAAGGATATTGGAATGTCCAGAATAGTTACAGATTCATAATACGAGTAGAACAAGAAGTAGGGATTTAGTGGCTCCATATCTGTAAATTAGAAAGCAGAAATGGAATGCGGGAGGGGAGCTCTTAGGTGCATGGAAGGGTTTTGACAAAGATGACATAGGAGAAATCACTTCGAAGAACAGAGTGGCCACATTTTCCTCTGAGAGAGGTGTTGCTAATTCACGAGTGAGTCGGAGATCTCATTTAAGTATGGCACAGAAATGCAAGGGAGTGTACTGAGAATGATAAAGCAATGTCTCAATTATTATCTTCCCTTCTTTCTTCTTTATATCAATGCTTTTAGTGGAGGACAAATGCATTACAGAAAACATATCTGTTTCCATCTTTCTGCCATCAGTGAACAATCATTAAGCATCTTTAAGTAACACCAACGTGGAGACATCAACCAATAACATATGTGGGAAATGCATTAAAATATGCAAGTAAAAGTAGGATACTTATGATATCCTCAGAACTGGAAAAGATGATCACTGTTCTACTGAAATAATTACTGAATTAATCATAAATTGTAAATGTCTCACACACAAATCATAGCATTTTGATGACAAGCCACCCAGACTAACCAATTTGCAAATATGCAGCAGAGATGCTATCCCATCACTTGGGCCCAGAGAGCATTCACCTGGCTTTGGGCATAAGAAAACAGCTTGGAGGACTTGTTTTAGCTACCTGTGGCTAACACTCAAGAAAACTGAAAGAGGTTGGAATAATTTTCCATGTTTAAAGAGGGTCTCAGGATGCTACAATTTCAGCCTCTGCAGGAAGAATTTGGGTGATGTACTTGTCTCTCTGGGATCATATATTGTAACAGAATATCCATTTGGTTAACTTTTACACGAGATAAATATATATATATATATATATATATATACACACATATGTGGATAAATATACAAATATATATGAATTTTTATTTCTGATTGAAGTAAGAATTTAAGTCCTGCTAACATACAAAGATCTCCTACCAATTTGAAGCTAGTGTTTTTTAATAATGCAACTACCTAAAGCAATATATTTTAAATCATCTCTTATTAACTCTTTCAGAAAACAATCCTGTAATGTTACGTGTTTGTTGATCTGTTGCTAGAGTTTTCAGAGATTAAAATATTATTATAACCAAATTAGCAAAACAAAAATACCAACTCTTTTTATTGTTTAAAGAATACAGAGACACACATCTTCATTGTTCAGTTAACTTATTCATCAACCAAAATCACTGATTTCAAAAGCAAAGAAACAAATAAGAGAGAAATGGATTATTATTTTTAATTTTTGCTTTTTGTACTTTTCTGCTTCCTACTAATTTTGTTTTCCGTTTGTTTTAGTGTTTTCCCTTCGTATTAAAAAATTAGTTCTTTTCTGGAGATTATCCCAGACAATTAACAAAACTAAGAATTGTTCACTTTTGTTCCCTGATAGAAATTTAGAGTACAATTACAATATCAGGGGATTGCTCAAAATTTGGTATATTATCATTATTTTTTGAGTTAAACTCCAAAAATGTATGATCTTTAGATTCTCAGAAGTAGTTACTTTTATATCAAAATTTTACACATTTATGTTTTAAGATCCCCCAAAATAATATTATGAATATAATTATTTTTTAAAATTATTGGCCAGGCACAGCAGCTCACACCTGTAATTCCAGCACTCTGGGAGGCCGAAGCGGGCAGATCGCTCTCAGGAGTTTGAGACCAGCCTGGCCAACATGGTGAAACCCCGTCTCTACCAAAAATACAGAAATTAGCCGGGTGTGGTGGCATGCACCTGTAGTCCCAACTACTTGGGAGACTGAAGCAGGAGAATCATCTGAACCCGGCCAGGAGGCAGAGGTTGCACTGAGGTGAGATTGCTCCAATTTGCTCCAGCTTGGGTGACAGAGTGAGACTCTGTCTAAAAAAAAAAAAAAAAGAAAAAAGTTTGCGTGTATCTCACCTTCTGTTTTGAATAATGGTACCAAAGAACAGCTGCTTGGAAGAAAATACAGACCTGATTGTGAATATTCTAACCAGAAACAGAGAGTGTTTAGTATGGGAAAATGCTAGAGACTTTTGAGTTAACTGAAATAATAAAACGGGAAGATGAGGTAATCGAGAGATTAGCGATATTAGAAAGTTTCTCTAACCCACTGGCTGGGATAGGAAGATGTTAAGTAGATTTAAGGCTCTACTTAAAGTCTTGGATGGTACAAAAGAAGCCCTTGAGGACTAGAGGCTAAGGTTCAAAGGCTTCCAGACACCTAACAGAGAGTTGAAGCCATGGACAAATGTAGATGACCCACATGAATATTTCAGTATTCCTTATTGTCTTCATTACTGTTGCTATAACCAAGAAGGGGCTGCAGGGGTTAATGATTTACACCAGGTTTGCCTCAAGACCACTGTGCTTCTGTGCAAGGCTTTAGTAATACTTATAGTATAACTAAAGCAAAGTCATATTCACTTTCATAAAAGAATCTCAAATAGCAAAGTCAAGGAGAGAAACAAAAGTTATTGGTAGATAATTTAAAAGCATGATGGTACTTTTTTCTCAAATAAATAATTTTGTCATTTCTATTGTGGGGTGGTTGAATGGCAGAGAATATGGAAGAAAAAAGAGAGGATATAACTAATATTTATTGAGTGTAAGCATGAGCTAATAGTTTAGGCTTTATCTTGGTATTAAATATATGTTAAACCCACTTTGTTCATAAAGCAATTGCAGCTCATCCAAATTAAATATCTGAGCTAAGTTCATTAAAATGTCAGATTTGAGCCATGAGCCTACATCTAGATGAATCCAAAGGGTGGGATATAATCCTAGCTCTGTTTCTAAAAGTTATGACCCTTCTCTGATTGGTTTTCCATTTTGCAAGGACTTTGGATGATTAAATGAGCTTTTTTGTATCCCCAAATTCAAGTTTTTATAGAAGATCCTGAATCATAGATTGCTTCAGCACTTCAGAGGCATTGCAAAAAAGACACTTGAAAAGAATGGGGAACTTTAAAAAAATGTTTTATCTTTCATTTTTATGGATACATAATATGTGTTCCTATTTATGGGTATTTAAGATATGAGGTTAAAAGTAAATAAATAGAAATAAAAGGCAAATCTAAGCAAACTTCTTTTAAGACATATTATGTGCTGTATTCTTTCAGAGAATGACAGTGCTTAACAAATAAAAAACCCTGTAATCTGAAAGAGAAGAATAACGAAGAGGCAAAAGCAACTATATTTTGTTCTTATTTTATTAATTAAAATATACTTAGTTTTATCTTTGTATTTTTAATTTATGTATTAAAGAAACCCATTTTAAAATTTTGAATATGATTGACTATGCCTATTTTTAAAAAAATCTTTGTGGAATCCTTTATCAGACAGCAATTTGGGTATTTGTATCTAAGTTCAGACAGTTTTAACATTTACTTTACATGGCTATCATATGGAAAAACTCTGATACTTCCGAAATGGAAGAAAAAGAATCCTCTGCTGTGCTTACTATCCCACCCAGATAATATACAAAAGTTTGGATATAAAATGGAGATAATAAAGTATCATCTTACATCATGTAAGTCAGTTTTTCTAACAAATTAGTTGAAAGATATTGCAACTTGTATTTGTAACAAACGTGTTCAAAACATAGCGTACACTCAGGTGATTAAGGTTAACACAGACAGTAATAATCCCTACTGATAATATGTAACCTTGATATGAAGTGATGAAAATGGCACTTTACCTCTGTGGTCTTCCTCCTGAAAATCTATGACTCCAGTCTAATCATGAAACAAACAAACAAAAAAACTCTGACAAATCTCAATTGAGGAGCATTTATTAAATACCTGACTAGTTGTCTTTCTCTCTTCAGGCTGCTAGAACAAAATGCCTTAGACTGAGTAACTCAGAAACAACAGAAATGTATCTCTTTCAGTTCTGGACGCTGCAAATTCCAAGATCAAGGCACCAGCAGATTTTGTGGCTGGTGAGGGCTTGCTCTTTGAGTCATAGATGACATTTTCTTGTTGTAATCCCCCATGGTGGGAGTAACATGGCAGCTCTCTGGGACTTCTTCTATGAGGGCATTCATGTCTGATCACTTCCCAAAGCTCTCACCTAACACTGTCACACTGGGGATGGGGATTAGGTTTCAACATATGAATTTGGGGGTGTAGGGGGCGGGCACAAACATTTAGACTTCAGCACCAGGATTCTTCAAAACTGTCAAGGTCATCAAAAAGAAAGTCTGAGAAACTATCAGGGCAAAAAGAATTTTAAAGAGAAATAACAACTAAATGAAATGTGATATTTTGGATGAAATTCTGGAAAATAAAGAACATGATGTAAAAACTAGGAAAATATTTTAAAAGTATAGACTTAATAACATAGCAATACTTATTCATTAATTGTAACAAATGTACTACACTAATGTAAGATGGTAATAATAGAACCACGTACAGGATATTTGGAAACCCTCTGTACTATTTTGGCAATTTTTCTAAAAATCTAAAATTGTTCCAAATTATAAAATGATTTAATGTAATTCCTCATTCTGGAGATTTAGAAATTTATTTTCAATATGCTATTTTTTTCAGTCTGTAAATATAAAAAGCCTTTAGTATGGATATACATGTACAATTTTCTGAAACACAAATCATGGAAAAAAACGGAAGTATTTTCAAAAAACTCTTCAAACTAACACTTCTTCCATGGCTTGCATTTCCCCTCTCAAAAGCAGCACTTGCTGTGTGTTCCTCCTGATACAGCAACTAAAAGGAAATTGTCTAGGCAGTATAGTGAGGGTAAGAGAATGTTTGGTAAGGTTTTCCTTTTAATAAAAAGCATTCCCCAAATCATTTCTTTTTGAACAAAGAGCAGCCTGAAAATTCAACCTGCAGACATAGAAAAGCAAGCTAGAAGCTTGCACAGGTGAAAGCCGGCAGCTGTGGTAACAGGAAGAGGCTACCTGGGGCTAGGCATGTCCAACACGGCGGCTCCATCTTCCCCTTTCTTTGCCAACCACGTGTACAGTAAAGGAACAGGCAACATGGCAGGGCCAGGTAGAGAAACCCATGTGCATAATAAAATATTAGGGTGGGGCAGCAAGCTTCTTCCTGCTCTATGTAAATGACATACCTGGTCCAACCAATCATTTGGGCCCTATGTAAATCAGACACCACCGCCTTGAACGAGTCTATAAAACCCAACACATTTCACCCCTGAACTGGGACACACACTCGGGAGCCCCTCTCTCTCTCTGCAAGAGAGAGAGCTTTTCTCTTTCTTTCGCCTATTAAGCCCCTGCTCTTAAACTCACTCCTTGCGTGTCCATGTCCTTGATTTCTTTGGCATGAGGCAACGAACCTTGGAAATTACTCCAGCAGAGGATGCTGCTTCGCTATTAGAGCATTGCCTGTCTTGGAGGTGCAATGATGTCTGTAGCTTGATGGGCTACTGTGTTTTCTCACAGGTCATGTGTACTTGTCTTCTTGGTATTCTTTTTTTTAATATAGATTTTGTGTAGGTTTCGTTTTTACTCTTTTTGTCATTTTGGGGGGGTTGGTTTGATTATAATTAGATAATTAACAAACCCACATTACCAGAAAAAGTTAGGTTAAAATAGGTTACAATATTAATTACCATCCACCTCTTACAATTGAGAAAGTCCTCCTCTTTCCTCCTCCTATTTCCACAACCATCTGACCTCAGAGAGATATGGCTCTATCCCTCAGGAAACCCGCCAATGGAAGATTGCACTTGAGCTAGGGAGAGGAAAAAATGTGTATATTTCAGTCTTGTTTGTTTTGTTTTTGTTATTTTAATCACAAAGATAGAATTCACATTTTATACCATTTTCCTGAATGCTCAAAACTTTTTTGCTTATTAGTCTCCCTGACAAAATGTAAAGTGATCATGAAATCACCAGATAGAGTTTAGTTGATTGTTTGGTAGGAAAGCAATGGAAAGCTCATGAAATTCACAGGGAATTACCTCATAAAGGAAGAGACAAGTAAATCAATGCTAATTTAATGTGAATATAAGATCTTAAGGCAGTACAGTCACTATTTTCTCTTAACTTTCTTTTTAAAAATGTTTCTCCTCTTGTTATGAACCACTAGGAAAATACACAAAGATGGACTCTTCAGGCATGCTTCTGAAAATATCTACATGGTAATGCTATTTGATAAAGTCTATTTTAAATTCAAAAAAGCCATGAAGTTTAAAGAATCCTTTCCATTTTTCTCCAAAAAATATGTGTTGTTTTCTATCTATCACTCTTTTATAGTAAGAAGATTTTTTATAAGCTAGAGTTTTCTTACATAAAATACCCATGTTGGCATGAAAGAAGAAACTGAATTTTACCCAAAGAATTAGAAAAGTGTATTATCTATATTATTATTTTTTTAGACTTGTTGACTGTATGTGTGAGGTAGTTGGCCTTGATTAGAGCTATTAGTATAGGGTTCCCTTGTGAGAAAAGACTTGGGGAATGCAAACACACAGATGGAAATGCAAACACATTTTCATTTACTAATTGCTGCAATCAAGGCAAAACTCATAAACCATTAAATTTCATATAGTATAAACAAAAATAGTGAACTGATTAGTCATCTACAAAGACATTAGACTATATTCACTATTTAAGCATTATAGAACTATACTGTGATCTTGTTAATGGCTGTTTTTCTACATTATTGATTCATTTGTTTATAAAGAAGCTGAAGATTTTAAAGGATGACAAAGCACTTAGGAAAATAAACATTAAAGATAACACCTAGTATGGAACACATGCATCACATTAATAGGTCAGATACAGAGGACTTTGGATTGCTCACTGTATTTGCAACCTAAATCAGTGAACAAACAGAAGAAACGAGGCAAGTGTTTGCAAAAGCTCTGTGGGGAACTGTAGGATGTCCAGCTTGATGAAAGAATAAATCTTGCAATTCCCAAAGGCACAGTAGAATTCTGTGTATGACCTAATAGGGTAGAAGGATGAATTATGACTAATGTTACCTGAAAAGATAGGCAAGAATTTCCTTGCCATCTTAAAACTAAACACTTAAGAAGGAAAACAGTTCTATACTAACCTCATTATTAAATAAATCAGTCAGTGAAACCTATTTAAACCAAATGCATGGGGGGTCCTGAGGTTGGAAAGCATGACTCTGAGAGAATCTGGCAATGCAAAATTCTGCAAAGTCTTCTAGGATGAGTAGGTGAGGAGGGTGGCGATAATATGACTAATCGTCCAAGGAAGGAGAATTTGGGTTGATAACTGACTGAGGTAGAATGCGCCTTTTGGTAGAATGACTTCAGTAGAAGGCACAAAAAAAAAGTCTTTTTTTTTTTTTTTTTTGTCTCTGTCAGCTTAGACAGATTACAGATGTATGTGGAAACACTGGAAATATACCAAATACTGTGAAGAATATTTCTGCCCTTTTAGGTTTGAGTCATTAAGGAGAACTTAGATATAAACAAATTGATTTGAAATCCTATAAACATTTCTAAATCATGCACTTGTCTGTTATGATCACTTAACAATATAACATGCTAATTTGGTAAATAGTAATTTATACACTGGTTTTTACCTCTTAATCTATAATTACTACAATCTTTAATAATTATTTTATTGAGGTGTTACTATATGCCAAGTATATTGCTAAGCACTTTAAGTGTACTAACTCATTTAATAACAAAATTTCATGAGGTAGCAATTTTTTTTAAATGTATCCACTTTTCAGAAAGTATACAGGACCAGAGAGATAGATTAACGTGTGGAGTGCCAAACAACAGGTCAGTGGTTGACATAAGGCTTGGAATGTAGGGTTGTCTGACTCAAAAATCTCATTCTTTAACAACCACACTGATGTTTCCCAAACATTATGTCTCATCTGTTCTCTTCTATTCTGTTATTGTTAAATGCTGAATGTGACCCACTAAACTAATTCCATGATCCACTACTTTGATTCAATGTTTGCAAAATCCTGCCCTAGGCAACATGCTTGACTAAAGAGATGTTCAGAGTTTGGGAAATGCTTCTATATATTGTTACCTTGTTTTAGTCTCACAATGCCTCTTTGGAGGAGACAAAATAGATAAGAAAAGCTAAACGTTGAATGAGGTGATCAGGGTCTCCTAGCTGGTATATTACAGAATTGGGACTGACACCCAGGATTCTGTTTCAATTCTGACTTTTCCCTCCATATCTCTATCACTTCCACATTGAACCAAGCTGTGATCTTCCTTTACCTGGGTATTACAGTAGCCTCAGGCTGGACTCCCTGCTTGCTTCCCTCCCTCCATTCTCAACAGAGCAGCCACAGTGAGGCTTGCAAAACCTATGTCAAGTCACTCCACTTCTCAGCTCAAATCCTTTCAACTGGTGCAAGAATTGTGTGTCCAGAAGGCCCTTATGAACTGGCTCATAGACAGACACACAAGCACACAAGCACACACACACACATACAATCACACAGTCATGCATTGATTCACATATATCCACAAAAATACATACACTCATATGCTTACACAATATGCATACATATGCACATGCACACATACACACATAAGAAACAAATACACACACATACACACACACATTCAGACACATGCACACACACACTCTGTCCTTTAATTTATTCAGTTAGTTTGTTTCGAAATGGACCAGGTTAGCTTATTTCCAGTACAGAAATCATTGTATCACTGTATTTAAAATTATTCTTGCATCTAGATGTTTCTAACATACACTGGGGAGAGGTAGTTGGAAAGCAATGTAGCCTGAGACTCAGAGTAGAATTTGAAATAATGCCAAGCCCAGTCTAATTAAGAAATATTTAAATGGTAAAGTAATTAAATGGTAACCAATAAGTCATCATAACAAACCGTGAGAGTGAGGGGTATGAGGAATGATCCCTAAAATACAATGCACGAGAACACTCACTGAATGCAGAAAGAAAATGTTAAAACATATATCCCATATTTATTTTTGCCCAAATAAAATAATGTTTATAATATTTTATGTAAGGTTGTTGATGGCCCCACGTGGTCATGTTAGGCAGACACGTGCTGAGTAGTTAGAAATGAGGTGTCCCAAGGGCAAGAGTGGGAATTCCACCACAGTAAGAGGGGGATGGAGGCACCTGAGTCACTGGGTCCCCTTTTAAGTACTGCAACATGCTTTCATTTGCACAGCTTCTGACCCCCTCTGCTCTGGTGTCCTTGCACAGCAAGCTGGTATCTACGTTAGAGCCTAGGCACAGTCTTCTCTCCAGATTCCATCTGGAATGTTCTTCCCTTGGCATCAGCACAGTTCACTCATTCAGCTCCTCCAGGTCTGTACACAGACATCTATCACCATCCAACAGCCACGGCTCGCTTCTCATCCTTCTCCCACTTTCTTTTTCTCTATAACACCCAACAATGTCCGACAGACTCTGCCTCTTCCTCTCTTGTCTGTTTCTCCCCACTCGGAAGGCAAAACAGAGAGGACTAGGATGTCGTCACCTAGGTTCACTGTGCGCACTTCAAACAACAAAAAACGGTTTGCAAGAATGAATGAAGCTACATTTACGCATGCTAAATTCATAAAAATAAACATTAAAATTTTTATTTCTCTTTACCTTGCCTGGCTTATGGGCACACTTTTTAAATTATTCTTTCCATATATTTTAAGAAGCACATATATATATTATATATTGTATATATATATAATATATTGTATATATATTTGTATATTTGTATTTTGTATATTAGTATAAATTATACATATATAATATACATTATATATTGTATATTATATTGTATATTATATATCGTATATTATATATCGTATATTAACATAATATATGATATATAATATATATTATATATTATATAATATTATATACTATATATATAATTGACAACATGTTTAAAAATAAATATAAAAGAAATAGTGTTGTGTGCCTCATTCCAATTTTAGCATACCCCTACTGGGACATCTCCTAAGATGGACACTGTAGACTCCCTGAATCAACATATTCCTTCTAAGAAACCACAGGTATTGTTTGAAATAACGATTTGCTTTCCAGGCCTTCCAGTCTTTCTCCAAATGTCTCCTTGTGAAAATGCTTTTTTGCTCTGCAATCTGCCTTTCCTCCCCAATCACTCACTGCCCAGTTGCCTGTTTTACTATTTTCCCCACCAGCAAGAGCAATGCACCTTTCACTCTGAGTCAAACAGAAATTCTCTTGATCGATGGGGAAACATACAGAATTAAATCACCCACATTAGAATTCCAGGACTTGGAAGGAAACATACCGCTGCAATGACAAACAAGAATGGGCAATTTCACATCCTGCTCGTTCATTTATCTGTTCGTTCATCTCTCCAGATGCATCCACACTGGTGAGCTCTGTTAAAGTGACCAGTAACGCAGAGCTCCTACCATCAAAAATCCGCAGCCTGAACCCAAGGAAGACCATGTATTTAGGATAGAGATGTCTGGAACAATCTTTGAACTGCTCCGTCATGCTGAGGAAACTGATATGCAAACTTTCCATTTCAAAGGTATTCTTGCTGACTAATTACCAGTGGAGATTCCTCGAGGATGTCCTCTGGTGACATGAGACTGACTGACTTTTTTTCCTTTTCTATAAGAATAGGCACAGCTGCTGCCTGAGGAGAGAGGAAGTTTAGTAACTAACAAGGCTGAAATAATGAAGTAGGGGCAATGCCCAAGTCAATGATGGGGAGAGGCTGGGAAGGAACCCCAGTCCATTAGGGCACAAATCCCGAATCACAAGAAATAAGAACAGAAAGAGGAAATTCAAAGGAAAGAAGAGGGGGCCAGTGTTCGGAAGGGGGAAAGGTGATAGAAAGTTACGGACATTTATGTGTGAGGTCAAACTCGCTGAGGTTAAGAACCAGCACTGACCTCTCTTGGAACTGTCTAGTCTGCTGTAAACCACTTTGGAACTTAACACATACATTTTTCTAAAGATACCAGGGTCTGAGAGGAACAATCTGAAGATATTGGAATTTGTGGAAGCCAAATAAGTTTATAAAGTGTTTGAAGGCTCTCATTCTTTGCTTGAGCTGTCATGAGTATTCTCAAGTATTTAGGGATTAATATTTAATTTTTAGAGTTGATCTCAGTTAGTGTTCATGAATATAAATAAATCTATTATTACTAGTCCTAGCTTTTTATAATAACATGATTTGGCTCTCACTACCATATTTATTGGCAAAAGTGTATATACACACTCATATGTATATAATGTCTATGTACATAGGCATGTATATTATGATTAATAACATACATAATCTTTTTTGAGATGGAGTCTTGTCCTGTTGTCCAGGCTGGAGTGCAGTGGCATGATCTTGTCTCCCTGCAACTGCCACCTCCTGGATTCAAGTGATTCTCCCGCCTCAGCCTCCTGAGTAGCAGGGACTACAGGCATGTGCTGCCACATCCAGCTAATCTTTGTATTTTTAGTAGAGATGGGGTTTCACCATGTTGGCCAGGCTGGTCTCGAACATCTGGCCTCAAGTGATCTGCTCACCTCAGCCTCCCAAAGTGCTGGGATTTCAGGAGTGAGCCACCACACCCAGCCATGATTAATAACATATATGACTTTAATACAAAAAACTGAACAACGATATAAAGTATAATAAAATCATTATTTGTTGCAGAAAATATGTATTCAATTACATATTGATGGTGACTTTAAGTTTACCTTCCAAAAAATAGTTTTCAGAGAATTCAAGTTTTAACCTACACATAATCAGGTTTTTTATTAAATGTCACATCCCCAAAGGTATCTTTCTGCCTCCCCCACTCAAATTTAGTTTCCCTAGCGTATGCTCTCCTATTACTATATTTTTATTCTCTGTACTTATTATAATTTATGACCATTGTATAATAAGAACATTCCCTAACATGACATCACATACCATGGCCGGGCGCAGTGGTTCACACTTGTAATCCCAGCACTTTGGGAGGCCAAGGTGGGTGGATCACTTGAGGTCAGGAGTTAGAGACCAGCCTGGCCAATATGGTGTGACCCCGTTTCCACTAAAAATACAAAAATTATCCAGGTGTGGTGGTGCGTGCCCGCAGTCTCAGCTATTCTGGAGGCTGAGGCAGGAGAATCGCTTGAACTCAGAAGGTTGCAGCTAGCCGAGATCACACCACTGCACTCCAGCCTGGGTGACAGAAGGGACTGTCTCAAAATAAATAAAAAAAAAAAAAAAAAAAAAAAAATACTACTTACCTCTGCCGGGAAACTGTCCCACCTCTGAGCAAAGCCTACCTTTTCTCTGGGAAGCACCTTTTGTCTTCAGCTATTTGGACCCAAATTTTCATGAGTTGTCTTCAGTAGGCATCTCACACTCTGCTTAATAACCTCTCCTGACTCTATAGCTACATTTCCTGGGCCCCAATGGCTTTCAAAGATTTTCACTGCATTACTGCCTTTCCAAATATTTCCCTTCCAACTTTCACCCACATTCCCATAAATATGCCATATACTCTCAATGACACCTGTTTGCCGCATAACTCAAGATTAGCATGTGGCATCCTTTCTACCATGTACCTTCTGTCTCCTTACTGCCAGTTTGTTTTTCTTCATCTTCAAAACATAAAGCAAAGTAAACTCTGCCAGGATTCCTGTTGATTATAACAATGTAGCTGAGTGCCATCATCATCACCTTGCCCTTGCCCCTCAGTGCTGTGTGAATAATGGTCTTCTCCATTGAGCACTGTGTTCAGAGATTCACAGTAATGTTGAGGGAAGATCCCCACCTTAGGTAACGGCAGAGCTGAGTTCCCATCACAGCCCTTCCTGGTGGATGTATGACCTTGGGCAGTTCATTTACTGTCTTCAAGCTTCACTCTTGTTTCTAAAATGTGGATAGTACTGTGTTCATAAGAAGGTACGAGGAAAAAGATGAGCTGGAAGTTCTTTACAAAAGCTATTTATAAACCACTTTAAGGCACTATTTAAACAGGAAGTCATTTTATCGTGACAGCATTCGTAGAAGGAAAAACAAAGTAAGAAAGGATAAGCTTCATTCAGCCTAAAGTACAATCATTTTTTTTCAAATGCAGGATGAATTTAAGAAAAGAAAAATTATTAAGAGTCTAAATTTAAAGTAAAAAACTATGTAGTTTCAGATCGCCATTCCAGCCTCACTGCTCATTGTGGCTTTAGGGTCACTTTACAGCAAAGAGAAATGGTCACTCTTGTCTTTAAATCATCCATGTGGCTGTCTCCCATGCTTTCTCAGGCCTCATAAATTAATAGTGATATTAATGATTTTATATTGTATTTCTCTGATTCTTTTTTCCCTGCACAGTTGCCAAGTGCTCATCATTCTTTAGAGTTACAGAATCATGCTAGAAAGGAAGTCCTTAGGGTATTTTATGTTTTCCCAGGTCCTCTCTTATGTCACATTTTGTCCTGCAGTGTCATCCTTACCTGCTCTCCATCAAGAATTCAGCCTGTAGTTGAAAGAGAATCCAGCTTCTCTGCCTGCAAAGCCAGTAGGACTTTCACACTATTGTTAGATCTCACCCATTGCAAGCTGATCTTCATTCTGTGGCTGACATCTGTGAAATGACTGGAAGCTTTCCGGGACTCATTGTCCATAAGTTCCACAGCCTCTGGGTGTATGCTACCACAGCGGTGCATCTCCATGGCCACCACAACGGTGCATCTCCATGGCCACCAAGGATGCCACTGCAAAGCATCGTGCCCCTGGAGCAACAGTGTCTTGGCCTCGACTCCCACAGGCAGGGCAGAAGAAACCTCACAGCTTCTCTAGGAAATGGCCTTATGTCTTTTTGGGGAGAAGCTGGGGAGTATTTAACAGATGCATTTGCAGAGGTGTTTCAGAGGCCTTCCTCAGAAGAATCTGGTCCTCCCTTCAATCCATAGACTCTGCTTTTATGACTGAGATCTTGGACCTGGTGAGGATGTATGATACTCTTTGGGAGACTGACATCAGCCTTCTACCTGCTGGCTCTCTCTCTTTCTCTCTTTAAACTATAGGTGCTAAACAGCACCCACGTTGGCTGGGTGTGCATCTCTCCTCTGGTAGCACCAAGTTCTCTAGCCACAGTCATTGGGCCTACATGTCTCGCACCCTGATTGCCACTCCAGCCTCACTGCCCACTGCAGTAACTGTGCCCGCGTTGCCTCTGAAGGTTAAGTTTTGCCACTGGCCTTGGCCATTCAGGAGTCCCATCAGCCCTCACTGTTATTAGGGGAGTCTGTTCTGCTGTACCAGCTACCCCTCTCCCATGTGGCCTGCAGAAAAATCACTGGGAGGCTAGCGCCAATTCTGCAACCTGTGCATTCCCTGATGCCTTTAGAGCATGGTGTGTCTCTAAGTAGGAGTGCAAATTAGTTCAACCACTGGGAAAAGCAGTATGGTGATTTCTCAAAGAGCTAAAAGCAGAACTCCCATTCAATCCAGCAATCTCATTACTGGATATATACCCAGACAAATGTAAATCATTCTACCATAAAGACACATGCACAAGAATGTTCACTGCAGCACTATTCACAATAGCAAAGACATGGAATCACCCTAAATGCCCATCAATGACAGATTGGATAAAGAAAATATGGTAACATATACACCATGGAATACTATGCAGCTATAAACAAGAATGAGATCATGTCTTTTGCAGGAACATGGATGGAGCTGGAGGCCATTATCCTTAGCAAGCTAACACAGGAACAGAAAACCAATACCACATGTTCTCACTTATAAGTGGCAGCTAAATGATAAGAACTTATGAACACAAAGAAGGGAAAAACAGACACTGTGGTCTACTTGAGGGTGGAGGTTGGCAGGAGGGAGAGGAGCAGAAAAGAGAACTATTGGGTACTGAGCTTAATACCTGAGTAATGAAATAATCTGTAGAACAAATCCCCAAGGCACGTGATTACCTATGTAGCAAACCTCCACATGCAGCCCTAAACCTGAAGTAAATGTTAAATTAAAGAGATAAGGGAATGTCCTTTGAACTCTCCCAGAGCACTCTGATTTTATACAGTAGCCCCCTTTTATCCACAGCTTTGCTTTCCACAGTTTCAGTTACCCACTGTCAACTGTGGTCAGAAAATATTAAATGGAAAGTTCCAGAAATAAACAATTCATAAGTGTTCACTTATTTGCAGTGCTAAGTAGTGTAATGAAATCTCACGCTGTCCCACTCCATCCTGGTGGGACGTGGATTATGCCTTTGTCCAGCAGATCCACGCTGTAGATGTTCCTACCCTCTAGTCACTCAGTAGCCATCGGGATTACCAGGCCGGCTGTCACAGTATCACAGTGCTTGTGTTCAAGTCACCCTTATTTGACTTAATAACGGCCCCAAAGAATAAGAGTAGTAATGCTGGCAATTCGGATATGGCAAAAAGAATCCACACAATGCTTCCTTTAAGTGAGAAGATCAAAGTTCTCAACTTAAGAAAAAAAATTATATGCTGAGGCTGCTAAGATCTACAGTAAGAGCAAATCTTCTACCCTTAGCATTGTGACTAACAAAAAAGAAATCTGTGCTAGTTTGGCTGTCACGTCTCAAACTGCAAATGTCATGGGCACAGTGTGTGATAAATAATGTTACCATGGAAAAGATAATAAATGTGTGAATGGGAGACCCGAACAGACATGTGGTCCGCGGATGGCAACTGGGTTTGGTATAACCACAGTTTTAGGCATCAGTGGGGGTCTTAGACTATCTCCCCCACAGATAAGGGAGAACAGCTCTATCGTACACCGAGTCTAACATTTTGACCTTCGCTGAGCCTTCTGAGCCTTTCCTCCTGTGCCAAGGAAGTTCTCCACCTCCATTTACTCGAAGACAAACTGATATCCACAGCTCATTGGATCTTACCCACAAACTATCAGGACCAGCTGGTCCCAGGAGACCTTGACATGGAATCAAGAACCTGGAGAGATGCCCTCCTTGACAGTAAATTCTCCCCATCCGGCTGTATATTTCTCTTCCTACCCAGTTCCATCAATATTCCTTCTCACACATATTTTCTTGGTTGCTGCTAGCATGAATTAGCCAGATCCTGAACTTGTCCAGTGTGTAAGGTATTTTCTCCCAGAAAAGGGAATGTCCTTCTCTACCCTGGCTATGTGGACGCCTGGACCTGTTTATCAGCCTGAAATTAGAGGAGGGGTTGCGCCATGATGAGCACAGGTAGCTTTGCACAAGAAACCTGCACGCCTCGCACCCTGATTGCCATCTTCAGCCAAGAAGCTTCTAGACTCTTCAGGTAGGAAGCAGTCGTTCCCCTACAGCAATCGGTCAGGAGCAGAAGGATGGCTTTTGGAGGTTTCTGAGAAAACTGAGGCAGCAAAATTATCCTGCTCACTCATCTATGTGATTCTATTCCATTGAAGGCCCAAGTGCTCCTCTTCACATCAGAGTCACAACTAGGACATATAGCACGCTGAGGATGTGCACTGAGTCACCTTTGCAGATGTGCCATCCTTGCAAGGACATCCTGAATGTGACATTTAGCAGGGAAGAGAGTTTCCATGAAGCTGAAATGGCAACACTGCAGCTTCTGTAGAAGCTGGAGCTGGCTTTGAGAGGCAAACTGGCTTCTCTAGGCTTAAGATTTCTTCCTTCTATCTCTCTCTCTCTCTCTCCCTCTTTCCCTCTCTGTCTTCCTGTCTCCCCCTGCCCATCTGCTTCTTTTTCTTTCTCCTCCTGCCTCCCTCTCTCTCTTTCTCTCTCTTTTCAAAGTTTCTAGGAGAGGTAAAGAAACCGGTCCATGCCACAATCCTTACAAATATCGCTGCCGTATTTTTCCATCATGACCACAGGCTCCTCACATCCCAATGCCTCGCCTTATTTGAGGAACTTATTCTGCACAACCATAGGTGAAAGCCCCAGTGATTGTGACTTCACTGCCTATTGGGGGTAACACCACCCCAACATTTAACACCAATGATGGGGGTCTAACTGCCAACACAGCAGTGAGAAATCTGGCCCCAGAATCCAATCCTGAAGACACGCTTTGTAGAACCACCCCAGAACCAAATGTCTTACCTGGTTGTACCCCTGAAAGCAGAGTCTGAAACAGAGACATTATGTGATATTATTTTACTAGGAAGCGGAATCTCAGGAAACAGCACCAAGAGACACAAAGAGCAAAGCAAGGAGGAAGAGAGATGCAATTGCAAGGAAAATCTCTAACTCATTGCAATTCAATGCCACCAGTGGCTTGAGCTGCAAAGGTGAACTTTAGAGAAGTTGCATCAATGCATCTCATGGCTATGAATTGAATGGGAGAAAGGAGTAAGCAAGACCATCTCCCATAGGCCAAAGTGGTCTTATTGGTCATTAACAGATCAGAAGGGAGAAGGCATGCTTTGCAGGCAGGAGGCCAAAGACTATTAGGTTTCATCAAATAGGACTGAGCCCATGGACAGCTGGCTTTTATAGCAACATGTGGAACAAGAATCAGATGACACAGACGGGATCGATGTGGTACCAAAGCAGTATCTGACTGAAGCAGAACTACATCAGATGCCAACATTGTACTCTTTTCTAATCGAAGTTGAGAAAAGTTGTATCTTTCCATTGGTGTTGCAATCTATTAGATAGACACCTAAGTAATAATGCTTTTTAAAAGATTTTCGTGGGTAATAACAATTTTTCCATACATTTTTCATTGCACAGCATCTAATTTACGTAGGATTTAGTCTGGATCAGAGCAGGGACAAACCTTATTAAGAAAACCCACGCGGTGGACAAAAGCTCTTCCTTTCTTCCAGCTCTGAGACTGTACATGAAGTGAGTTTTGCTGTAGGACTCGGGGGTTAGTTTGTCCCTTAGTACACCTCTCAGCCACTCAGAGAAACACACCCTGGCAGCCCCAGCCTACACCTGCTGATGTGGACGGCCAGTGAGCTGGCCACCCAAGAGCCATTCACAGCCCCGTTCTCCTTCCTTCCTCTGTTACAGAAGATAGGAAGCTCAATATGCATCTCTCGGGTACCACAAAA
This sequence comes from Hylobates moloch, assembly GCF_009828535.3. Lineage (NCBI taxonomy): Eukaryota > Metazoa > Chordata > Mammalia > Primates > Hylobatidae > Hylobates > Hylobates moloch. The sequence continues at coordinate 122,774,103 of NW_026652283.1, forward strand.
TCCAATGAGAAATCTGTCAGAACAGCTTTCCTTCCCTGGATAAAAATTCAAGCCTCATGAGAAAGCCTTTAGCCCTTGATTCTTCCTCCATCCTGGAACAGAAAAGTCTTGTCTGGAGAAACCATATCCATCATCTCACCCTGGAAACAAAAGTCACCTGCTAAGAAAGGTGGAGCCTGAGGACAGGGCAAGTCTGGACTTGGATGCATGTTGAGTAACAGAAAACGTGGATCCCTGAGCCCAAAGATTAATGAACAAAGCCAAAGCTCTTCGAGTTTAAGCTGAGCCATAGTCGCATTCTGACAATGCAGCTCAAACTAGGGTCTCCTGCTACATAAGGAGCAGGATTTTGAAATCAGGCAATAATGGGGCACTACCAGACAGTTCTTCTCAACCTTGGCAGAACATTAAAATCACACAAAGGGTTTATTAATCTATTGAGGCCTGGGTGCCACGCAGATCTTGACCTCTGGGTGGAGGAGAAGGCATTGGAAGAATAACCGCAATGGAGTTCAAAGGGAAACAAGATATGGTCTGTGCCCTAAAGGAGTTTATAGTTGTGTATGTGTGTGAAGGAGGATGATATAAGTTAAAATACACTGTGAAAAATGGCATCATAAAGACAACCACAAAGTGTTCTGAGAGTGTCCAAGAGGGAATAATGAATTGTTGACAGTGTCAGGCTGTGCTTCTCGAGAGGATATCATTGCACTTGGTCTTCATAGCTGAGCATGTCGTTGCCAGGCAAAGCAATGACCATGTGATCCAACACTTACATATAAAAGCTCTTGGCACATTTGAAGAAAAGTAAAATTTTACAGATGCTGTTCCCTTGCATCATACTTGTTCTTCTTTCCTCCTATTTTTGTCACCTCCCCCCACAACGCTGCCAAGCTAGTCAAGCGATAGCTTAGATTTTCAAGTCCTCAAGGGCAGGAGGTTTGTCTTTGATTCGCCTGCACCTTCCTCACCTGCAGTCTCCACCCAGTGGAGGTGCTTGCATACCCGGACTCAGTCAATGCTGCTGATGGGCAGAGGAGGTATATTTCATAAACTGGTCCTCTTACCTCTAAAAGTAATTCCTTTGTGTTGAGCTCTGAAGGAACAAACTGTGCTAAGCAGCATGTTAATTTGCTCCAGGGTTTTGTGCAGGCTTCTCGTTCTCCCTTTTGACTAGGATGGCTCAACTATCATCCCTCATGCACCAGGAAGATAATTAGTCTCCTTCCCTGTCTCCATGGCATTTCTGGGTGCAACAGAGGCCCCACACCTGCCTGGAGGCCACGAAAATGAAAAGGGGGAAAATGATGCTCAACTATTCGGGGATACAAACCAAATTCAAACCACAGTAGAGAAAAGCCAGCAAAAGCACACTGGAAATGATCCTTGCATTTGTTCAGTAAAGGTAAACTGAGCTCCTTCTATGTGTTGGATACTGTTCTAAACTAAGGAGGTAGCAGCAGAGAGTGAGGAATTCCAAGTATCCTGCCCTTAGGAGCTTCTATTTTTCTGAGCAAAGGAGGACAAAAACCAAACCACAAAGCGCCATGTGTAGTGTCAGTGGCTAGAAGAGACATGGGAAAGAAGGCGTCATGGAGAGTGGCGGGGAGGGCAGGAATGAGAAAGTGTTGCTATTCTTGATTGTATCACCCAGGATGGCCTTGCTAAGAAATGTCACAATGAATAGAGACCTAGAGGATGGGACACAGGAAGTCCTGTGAGCATTTGGGGAGAAATGAGGCAATTTAGGCTGACAAGACAGTGAGCAGAGATGGGAGTCTGCTTAGTGTGTTCAAGGAACAGCAAAGAGCCCAGTGTGTTTATAACCAAGTGAGTCAGACACCCGGGCAACAAAGTGCATGGGGAAGAAGAGCCATTTCATCAGGGGCCTCGCAGGCTACCATAGCACCTCTTCTTTGCACTCAGAGTGAAATGAGATGTTGTTCAAAGATTTTGAGCACAGTTATGTGTTTTAATTTACTGTCGCAGGATTTTTCTATGTGCAATTTCAGGAAATGTTTTAAACAAGGAGCATTTGACTTTTTCAAATGTTGCTGATGGGCTGACTAGTAAAATGAGTTTTGAGACTAGACTAAATTTAGCGCTAGAGATAATTAAATGGAGGGTGGAGGTGAGTGGATGCCTGGCATTGGCGCCAAGGATAGCAGGAAGAGAAGGATTGGAGTTTGTAGGGTCCTGTAAAGACACACAAGAGAAGTTCCTAGAGAGAGACACAGAGAAATGAGACGGCAGCTGGACAAGATGTGGAAGCTGGAGAAGTAATGTGTATATATATATATACACACAAACATAGTTTATCTATATATAATATGTGTGTATATATACAATCGATATACTATATATTATATATGTATATATATCTATATATAAGATATGTGTTATAGGAGTGTGTATATATTCACACACACAAATTATATCTATATATAATATGTGTGTATATATATACAATATATAATGCTATATATTATATAGTGTGTATATAGATACAATATATAATACTATATATTATATAGTGTGTATATAGCTACATATTATATATATGTGTGATATAATTATTGTATTATGTATACACATATTATTGTATACATAATGCATTATATATACATATCATATATACATATATTAATATTTACACAGAGATAATATATACATATATATTAAGATGCAAGGACAGGTAAAATTTTATGTTATTGTCACTCATGATTGCTGAACAATTTCTGACATGTATGGTACAAACACCAGCCAATCTTCCACCTCCTCAAAGATGTAAACTTTTATTCCAATATCATCAATGTGGACAAGCACAAATAGAGAATATTCTTATCCTGAGAAGGCTGTAGTTTCTGAGAAGCCTCGTTACATATTCTGTCCTAGCTCAGAGGACTATTCCATATGGCTCTATTATATGCTGTTTCACAGATACCATTTTGTGTCCTAGCAATTATGTAATTACTCATAATATGTCTTTGTCCACTTTTCCCATCACACTAAGCTTCCCAAGGGTGGGAACTGTGACAGCTTCATTAACCCACTATCCCCAGTGTCTAGCACAGCCACCACTGTATAGGACATACTTGTTTAAAATTGATAAATCAGTACTTGAGAATGGCAGAAGGGCTAGAAACGTCAAAGACTCTTCAAGATACAAAGAATCTTCACAGTTTGGACTGGCTGACCTTAGAGGACCATCAGTCATGATAATTAGGCCAAAATTTGTCCAGACTTGAATCCAAGGACTCTCAGGCTTTAAAGGACTTGTTAAAGTAGATAACTACTTGTTATCAAGATCCAGTCTAAATAATTCTATGCTTCCCTATGGCAATAGCTGGAGTCTTGGATAATAGAGAAAGAAATTCTGTGAAGAGTGATCTTAGGCCATGTTCCTATTCAGACAAAGCAAATGTGTTCTCCATACCCACACGCTGGATAGAGTCAAAGTCTGAATCCACAGGAAATCAGTCTGACAATAAGAACAAACTCCCCAAAGCAGTTAGGAATAAAGGACTGTTTTAAAAGAAGGACCTTTGGATACCCCTCAAATATTTACACATTTAGTTAACAGGAAAAAAAAAAAAAAAACATTTCCACAGAATTCAACTCAGTGAGATACTGGGTTTTCTTCAAACACTTATTAATTGGTAGGTATGACAAACAAGATGAGATCTTGGGGGCATAGTCTTAATAGGATTCCACTGAGAGTGACAGAAAGCTAACCTGCTAGGTAAAAAAGGAATAAACAGAAATGAGATATTTTACAGTTTAAGAAGAGAAGAACATAAAGAGGGTCTTGGGAAGCAGAGTGGCAGCACCATATATGGAGAGCCAGGAGATTTTTAGGAGGATATTTGGCCGATGGAAAAGAGAGTTTGAGGCACAGCCTACATTCTAATATGTTATTAGAAGGTGCAATCCCAGGGCAGCAAAACATGGGAGAATTGTAGTGAGGTGGGAAACAATGAGAAGCAGATATACTGGGGTGCATAATTAAAATATCTACAGTTTCATAAAAGAGAAAAAGATGCTGACAGGTGTTCGGCCCCACAATTCATCCAGGACATGCCTTACAGAAAGAGCATGCTGCCAAATAGTCCCTTGAATGGAGAGATGGAAAGAAATTGCATCTGCCAAATCACTCCCCTCTCCAATCCTTTATCAATCAATATGTGTCTCAATCGAAGTTAAATCTCCTGGATGTGCTAATACCTAAGAAGCTCAGCAGCCCCAGGGGAAGGCAAATTAACATCCTGTACTATGGTTTTTCATCAAGGAAATGGTTAAAGAAGCCAAAATTTCCAGCCAGAAATGCAACTGCTTGTTGTTTATTTATTTTGTCTGCATTTCCAATAGAGTAGAAGCTCAAACTGATCAGCTGTTTGTCATGGCCTGCTGTTTCTTCTGAAGGGAATATTTCTGCATTGAGAACCTTGCCCCCTAACCTACAGAAGCCTAAGTTTAACTGGGAAGAGCAACAGGCAGCACAAATTCCAGAAGCGGGTCACTGCGAGCCCTCATAGAGAGGCTTCGCCCTGGAGCTCTGTATTCTAACCAATGGGACATGCATTATATTCAGCAATGGGTTCCACGTCCTTACTGAGGACTCATCTCAGAGCACAGGGCTTCAACCCTCCCAGGCATTGCCCTGAAGATGACCATTAGCTGAGTACTCTGTCTGCTCAACAACTTCTCTGTAGTGAGACACGTAGTAGGACTGATGGATTCCATGGCCAGAAACCTGATGTGATGTCTGCTTTGCCTTAAAATAAGTCTGTTGTTCTGGGGCAATGACACATTAGATATGACATTGATGGAGAAAGCTTTCTACAACCCTTGGGGTGGTGGTACTTCCAGGCAGATTGCTGTCAGTGAAGGCAATTCAACATCTAAAATACATAACAATTCTGGGAAACACAAATTGCTGCTCCAGCCAAGGGGGAGTGTGCTTTGTAATTGACCTACTACAAAGAGGCTGGAAGGTCTCTGAGAAATGAAGAGCTGCCCAGGCTAAGCATTGAATTCTGCTACCAGAGCAACGGGCTGTGTAATTACTAAATTTGTTGAGAGACACCCATGCTCGTGGGCCCGCACGTTGTCTCCAGCCCTGTTATTAAGAGCACTCTATTCATGAGTTCAATGTACCAGCCCAGAGGTGGCTGAGGATAATGGTTGACTAACGTCAAAAATCCACGCACTTTATCTCCACTCCCAAGAATCCATGTACATATCTTCCCCAGAACTTTTGCTCTTCCCACTGGAAATATTTCCCTTTTCCACTGCCTTTCAAAATTATCTGTAAATTTCTTGCAAGTCCCCTTATAAGAAGAGACAGCAAAGTGTTCCCTCCCTCCCTCTCTCTCTCTCTCTGTCTCTGCTATGTGAGGACAAAGTGAGAAGGCAACTGTCTACAAGCCAGGAAAAAACATGCTATAGGCTGAATGTTCATGTCCCCCAACAAATTCATAGGCTGAAACCAAATCCCCATTCTGACGGTGTTAGACAGTGGGGCCTTTGGGATGTAATTAGGTCATGAGGGTGGATCCCTCATGAATGAATTTTACGCCCCCATAAAAGAGACCTCAGAGAACTGCCTGGTCCTTTCTTCTGTATGAGGACAGAGCAAAAAGATAGCCACTTGTGAGACAAGAAGCAGGCCCTCAGCAAACACTAAATCTGGCAGCACCTTAACCTTGGAATTCTCAAGCCCAGAAAACTGTGAAAAGCAAATTTCTGCTGTTTTTTAAGCCACCCAGTCTATGGTATTTTTGTTAGAGCAGCCCAAATGAACTAAGATAGAGCCCCCATCAGGAACCAAATCTGCTGGCATCTTCATCCTGAGCTTCTATTCTCCAGAACAATGAGAAAATAAATTTGTCTTATTTAAGCCCCCTAGCCTACAGTATTTCACTCTGACATCCCAAGCTGTCTGAGAATTTACCACTTGCTGTTCACAGGATCCAATTAAGATGGTGTCACCAACACTGTGGACCTGCAAGATGTTCTACAGAATGTCAAAGTGGCCAGGTTTTCTGTGGAATTGATTACTGAACTGTACTACTCTCCTTGCCATGTAAAGACAAATGGCTTTTTATTATCCCTATTGAGTGGTATCTAAAAGAAAACATTCTCCAGTTTAATCACTGCACACCAAGCCTGGAGGCTGTTTATCTGCTCCAGTGAAAATATCCCATCTGGCTGTCAGCACACCCGCTGAGATTTGTGTCAGAGTGTTCTCAGTTTAGGGTAGTCTACCATCATCTTCCAGGATAGATGTTATTTTTGCAGAGGCAAAATTGAATGAAAATCCATTGAATGAAGATGGATAGGAACCAACACTTCTCAGTTCTTCAGGTTTACTATGGGGGCCCTTGTTTCTTCAGTTCCTTGGGGAATATGGTAGCGCTTATGACTTTTTTTTCTTGGGAGGTGAAGGACTTGCACTTTTACGTCTTCCACCTTGGTGTCTTTTCTTCCATTGGTCAGGGAACCAAGGTAAAATTTATTTCAGTGTCTAATCATATCTCTTCCACATTTGCATTTTGGGCAGAGAAATCACCCCAGGCAGGTGCACATAATCACTGGATCCACTGATAGAGAAAAATCTTCATTTTTCACCTTGCTTCTACATGCCACCATTCTATCTGCAGGATGATCATGGCATTCAGATATCCTGACTTCAGTGGCAGCTCAGATATGTGTCTAATAATCCCCCAAATCTGATTATCTCACATCCTTAGTGTAGAGACTCCCTAGAAAGTGGCTGTAATTGCCTTTCTGGAGGGATAGGAGGAAGAGTCTTGAGGAAACATTAAAGGAGTTTTCCTCAAGGGGACCTGGCCTCTCCTTCACAGGGCTCAATGACCAGGTTGACATACCTAAACTGGGTTAGAGATGATACTTTTCCTCTGAGGCAGCAGACTTCAATTTCTGCTTGACAGCTCTTTTTTTCTGAATATACAAGTAGAACAACACTTTAGTCAGCCGTCCATCTATCTAGTGACTAAAAGCACCGTGATCTTTTAGCCATTGTCCCAGATCCCTGTGGACGGAGGCCTCATGATTGTCATTCCAGCCTGTAGCCTGCCATGGTAGGACCTTGCCTTTGATGGATAAATGCTGCTCCTGGTCTCTCATTCAATAACCCTGCCACTGCCATTGCTGTTAGGGAACCCAGTTAAATGGTGGCATCTCTCATCACTGAATCACTGCATCCACTGTAAAATGGAAAATCACCATTTTGACTTGGCTTCTCTGATCCCCATTCACCACCAATCCTGAGCTACAGTGGACATCCATGACCAGGCTTTCTTGTAGAGTGCTCTTGATCCCTTCACCCGTGCATGACTTATAATCTTAGTGAGAGGAATGCCCTCTGGGGTCTTCTGGGGAACACTGTCAGCAATGGGTTCTCAGTTGTACATAATAAACCTTCACTCACATTCCAATCTCCCCGAGCCTCCTGACATCCTCTTTAGTAGAATACCAGGGAAGTTCTGACACTTGCCTCTTTCTGTAGGTCATAAGGAAGTCCAGGCTATAGGGAGTCCTGCCAGTGAATGCTTAAGAACTGCCCAGGTGTCTCTGACAAAACATTCAATCCAGAGTCAAAAGTACATGCTCCTCTCTCCTCTCCTGGATTCAATCCTACATCCTCCTCCTCTGGATGAGTGCTCTCAGGTTACAATCCCGCCCGCGTTCCCACAGTGCCTGTACATACATATCAGCCTGGTCCCACAGAATCTTTGACATTTAGCCTGTATCTTTCTGGGGAAGGGAAGTGATTTTATGTCCTTCCCTGAAATCAGTGGTGGTGGTGGGACCAACACTTGAGGAAGAAAAACAAATCATGTGATGTCACTTCCTTAAGTGATGTCATCACACATTCTACAGGAAAGAAGAGGCTGTTTCCTTCTGGCAACTTAAAGGATCTGCTTCAAACAGCAAAAACAGTCCAGTGTTCAAAATTCTCAGGCTTATCCCTCAAATGACACTATCTCATAGCGCAGGGATGTTTCTGAAAGACTTTACTTTGACCTAAAGACCTTTCACATCTGTGCAGTTGGTTTCCTTTCAGATCCTTTAGTCTTATGAGATCCCAGGTCTGATTTTCAATGCAGTGTGTCCTGTGGCTTTAGGGGGTCATGGACTTCTTGAAAGGTAAGATGAGTTTTCTGGCCTTCAGGATGTATCTTAAGTTCATAATTAAATGGCATGATCTTGTTATCTTTTATTTTACAATGGCTTTAATGTCATTTAAATAAGCAACTCCACTTCACAAATCATACAATTATTGCTGCTTGCAAACCTCGTTAAGTGCTGCAGGTACTTATTCTTCCACCTCCTGTCACCCCAGTTAAACACAGTTGAAAGCTGAGCCACATTGCCACAGCACACACAAAATTCCCCCACACCACTTACCACCAGTACTGCTTTAAGAAGGAGGGAAAGCCACTGGGAAACTCCCTTGTTTAAGGGACTGCCATCTAGAAAGAGTCAGCCAAATTTCCCCAGGAAAGGGAGCCTGAGGCAAAGAGTAAAAGCTCATACTTTATTCGCAGGTACAAACTCAGGGAGTGAGTGAGGGAGAACACCTCTTGGTGCATGACCAAGCTGCCCAGTGCTTTTGAAGAAACACTGTTAGTCACTCAGGCTTGTGGGGTATTTTCAGATGAATTTCATGGAAACACCACCCCTCAGGATAATCCAGGAGAAAGAGGAAAAGGAAAGAATTTATCTGCTGGCCTCTCCTTTCTCCTTTATCCCATTGATCAAATTGTACCACATGGAAATTGAACTCCCCCCACACACTTTCACACTATATCACCTGAGTCATTGAGTGTCTGCTGAGGAAGCCAGATCTCTTGTCCTGTGGCATGTACATTATCAGAGACAGGAAGTGGGAGGAGAAGCCGGGGAACCCTGCCATTGGCCTCAGGCGATGGGGTCACATTTGCCCACATGAATTTAGTAAAAGCTGGGGTGGAACTAGGTCCAGAGCCTCAGGGAAGCGGTAAGACCAACCAGCTTGGGGGTATTGTCCTGGAGATCTTCTCTAGCAGGTATGGAAAGGTAGTGTTTTTCAGAATGGGGTTATCTAGTGCCTAATATTTTATTGTTCATTGCCATGTGATGCAATGTGCTACTGCCTCTCCTCCATCACCATGAATCCTCTGGAAAGGTCTAATATGGTGAAATCACTGCAGGTAGGGTGACATGAACTGAGAAAGGCAAAGGAAGTGTTTCCACACTGAAGACAGTGTGAGGCGGAGAGAAAAGAACATACGCCAGAGGAAGGACCTGAGTCGGGCTGAAAGTTTACGGGCTGAGAATCAGAACATGATGTCTCCATGAGAATATAAATCGGTGGAGAATCCAAGAACACTGGGGCTGCTTTGGACTTAATGAACACTAAAAGATGGAGGACTCAACCTAGTTTTAGTTTCACCTTAAAGGGCACATGATACCAACCCCCATACCAATTTCATGTGGTTTCCACGGAGCAGTTTGTTTAGGTCACCAGACAAGGACTTAGTAAACTTGACCTATGTTGTGACCTGACAGTGAACGGGAAAAGTTTATTCTTATCGGGTCTCAATTACCCCAAACACATTGTGAGGGAATGGTAACAGACAATAGTCACACCTTCCACTTCCGTCCGTGATTCTAGTTCTGATCCACTAATGATTTTGGCAATCACATTTAAATAAAGATTAAAAAAAACTTTAAAAGTCAATTTGCTATTTGAGCCTGATCACACCTCTCTAGGTCTCATTAAGCTTCTAATCATGCTGTCTGATAATATAACTTCTTCCATGGCACACCACACTATAGGTTTCTGAATTTGAATTAACTGGTTCCGTTCAATGAATGGACCATTACTTTACCAGTCTCATTAGTATAAATTACATGGTGTTTTAATTTATTCATTGGAATCCACTACAGGTATTAGAAAATTCGATCAAAGTTCAAGCTAAGAGAAAGAAAACACATAGAATGCTGAAAGACTTTTCCTATACTGAAATGGCTGAAAGTCTGTAAAAAAAAAAAACAATTTTAATATACCTCATGAATATGCTGACCTCTTTTCTGATAGAAGCCCTTATAATTTCAATGGAAAAAGGCTTTCAGAGTTGCAATTAAGGTAAATGTGCCTTGAGATAGGAAGTCCCTTTTGGTTCAAGTCCACTAGCTAGATATTGACGGCTTTCATTTATGTTAGCACCAGACACTACTATCTAATTAATGCAAACAAGTCCTCCTTGCCTAACATTCCCTGGAATATTGGGCTTAGATATTATGCTTTAAATGTTCAAAAGCATTCTGGGCTTCTTAATTACTTTTCCTTGCATTATGGCCCACTTTTAAATAGGCAGAGTAGTGTGGCTAGAGTTTAACTAGGTTTCTTAGAAGGCTTCCCCCTTGGTAATTGTTGCACAATCACTAAGGCAGGCTGGCTGCATTCTTTGTCTAAATTCTTGGGGAAAGTCTCCAAAATTTAATTAAGCTTTATGATTTTTATATTTAATATGTCCCCTTTTATTATATGCATACAGTTGACTTTGAGTAGATTTTTGTTTGTGGAGACTGATTTGGAGTAACTTTCTCTTTTAGATTTCAGAAAAATTTGGGGGGTGATCAATGAAGACTAAACAAGATTGGCTTGGTCCAAGGTTTGACAAAGCCATACTTTCTTCTTCCTGCTAGATTTTGTTGTCTTAAAGTAACTATGTTTTGTGGTTGACTGAAAAACTTCCATCTGAGACTTAGATAGTTTTCTAAATCTCTGGAACATTCTAGATTCAAGCATAAAATATTACTCTAATTTTTTTGCAGAGCATGGAAAGCCTGGGAAAGTGACAGACCTAGTAACCTGAACACAAGTGTGATCAGGTCTTGAAATGGTGGTGCTGTGGCAGTCACATACTCGCCACTCAGGTGCTCAGATTTTCTTCTACTCCAGTAGACTTCTTTTGCCTATTTGTGATTGGGCATATCTCTGAAAATAAAAGATTATATTTATGATTTACCTGAGAATTTTTAAAATCCGGATTTCAAATTTCATGGACAGTTTCTAGGTTTGATCAAATTTTTCTGTAAACTTGAAAATAATCTTGAATTGTGTCTTGGATATAACAAAGCTATAATCATGTTTTGTGAGCCTCTAATCTCTACGAAAACCAATAAAAAAGAATGTTGCAGAATAATTAGAAAATAGGATAGTAATTTAGACTATTCCCTGTTTTATACTAAAATCTGAATGTATTTCTTCAATCTAATAGCTCAGCATCATTCCTCTGAATCTATAAGTACTTACAGCAGTCTAGAATTTGGAAAAGTTCCATGTCACTGATGTATTTGCTAGAGCAGGATGTTTAAATATCATTTAAATAAAATATTAATTTATAAATATGTAATATACAGTGATATTCCCTCAGTTATTTAAATGTCCATTATCCATCTCTATCTTGCTCACAGCAAATAACAAAAAAACTTCTGAATAATTAAAATTGATGCTATAAAAATCTATGTACTCAAATTCATATACTTTGCTGTTTGAAAGTTGCTATTTATAGGTTTTGATCTGGCAGCCTAACAGATATAATATTTTAAAAGACCAAAATCTGTATCTTTGCCATGTGATTTATGTGAGGATGTTAGTCTCATGGAATTTTATAAAAGCAGTTTCTCCTACCCTTCAAACATATGACATTTGCGAAAAGCACTATGACAACGAAGTTAACACAGGCTTGGTTGTAAAGGTTAGCCTAGACCACTAAATAACAAGTAAACAAGTATGAGGGAAGTGTCTAGGCTCTGGGAATTTACCTCAAACAAGTGCTTCATTAATTCTTTGGGGATATGTTTCAGTCACTATTGCTGCATAATAAAAATCCCAACTTTAATAGCGTAAGAGCAGCAACTATTTTATTATGCACGTGGATTCTGTGCTTTGGAAATTCAGAGAGGGCCCAGCAACAGTGGTTTGCCTCTGCTCTACAACATCAGCAACCTCAGCTGGGAAAACCCAATGGCTGAGGGTGATGCATCTGCTGGGACCAGCGCCATCCAAAGGCTCGTTCCATCATGTGGCATTCAAATTTACAGAATTTTCAGAAGGTCGATTAAATGTCACCTTTGATGAAGAAGTAGAAAGAACATATTGTCAAAAAGCGAATGGAATGGGAACTATTTTTGTGACCATCTTTGGAAAATACAATTCGCAACAGCCTGTGAAACCTTGAGTAGATTTGCTTCCTTGGTCAATCTTCCAGTCTTTTAGAATATAGAGAACTACATGTGCCAACATGCACCCCACCCCCATGCTCCCAGCAACATGTACACAGGAGGTGAGTTTTCACTGGAGCAGGCAAGTCACTCCTTTCCCAGGGTCACTTGGGAAAATAGCATGCACAGAACCCTCTCTGACCCGCATTAGCAGAACAGCTAGCCAACCTCCTGTGATACCGGATGGGTTACTTCACTCGTCTGTGCCTCCACTCTCTCTTCCATAAAATAGGGGTAAGTTACTTACAGCATAGTGATAAAAAATTACAAAAAGTTGATTTGAAAAGTGTCTGACAATTAGTAAATATACAAGGCATTTTAATAAGACCCTAAATATCATCAATGCCTTACATTCTGACGGTTATTCTCAAGTCACCCCTGAAATCCCTGTGCCAGTCTTCCTAACAGAACTCTAACAAAAATGCACTTCTGACATGCATCTTGATGACAAACATACGGCACTAGAACGGGAAAGAGGTCTGATAAAGGAGACTGCCACGTTCAGCAAAATGCATCACTAATGCTCCAGTAAACATCTCCTGCGACAACCTAGACTCACCAGCTAAAATCTAGTTTTCAAAATCTCTCTGTACACCTATCTGACCTGGAGGCAAAATAAGAGAACTCCTTGGAGGACCAAAATGAAAATGCATGAATCTAAAGAGACAAGAAAGCACTGGAGCCAGGGTTTCGCTGCGCATATCTGATGGCTTCTGGTCACCGAGGGTCTAGGTTTTAATGATCTTCATTACCCAGGAACAGGGGAGAAATCTGAGGTATGAGCAGGATGGAAATGAAGACACAAAGACATTGAAGGCGGATATTCTCAGTAGAAGTAGAAAAATAGAGGAATGAGGTGTGTTTGTTTTCCCATCTTCACACGATAGACATTAGGGATTGTGCGTATCTCAAGCTTACCTTTGGATAAAGGAGAAAAATTAAAACTCCTAGTAATTCCTACCTATGAACCCACACTCATGTTACCTGCCCCTCACAAAAAGGATGAAAGTAGAATTTAATGTAATACCCAATGATACGCTATCAGGCACCTAGCAGAAGCAAACCTGTTTCTGCAGAAATTCATCTTAAAACCAGGTGGCAGAAAATTTTGCTTCTGATATGGATGAGGAAGTTCATAAGAAAATGACTTGTTTCCGGATAGCAGCTGTAGACTCTGGACAAAATACAGCCGCCCTCCACCCCTCACCCCTCAAAAAAATCCACTTTTACTGCTGTGCAAACTGTACAAAAGTTGGCAAATATTTAGACATTTTAGGGAAATTGGAACTTAAAGGAGGCAATCAGCAAAGGTTGAGCTTCTCATTTTTGTAGCTTTTCCCTGACCACAGGCACAGTCACACAGATAGCAGAGATAGCAAAGACTATGTTGGAAATTCTGTTCTATTTCTTGTTAAAAGAACCAGTAGGAGGAGCATGGGGCCCCTGTGGCTGCAGAAAGGAGAGAGACGCCAAGTGGAAATCGAAGTGTTCCATGTATAAAATCTACTTAATTCTCCAGCGTCTCCCTGATCCTCTGTGTGCTGTGTGGACTGACATCTGAGTAGCTATCTGCAGCATGCATACAGTTTGCAATTTGAGTATAGCCAACTTTATTGTCTCTTACTCTGACCATTCTTACAAATTCTTCTTACACAGAAGATCGGAATCAATCTGTCTACAACATAGAAATCACAACGTCCAGAATGCAATCTACAACTACTCAAGACAGAAGAATCCAGGAAAATATTTTCAATATATTCTCTGGAGGAAAATATAAGCAACTCTGTAATGTTCTGGATACTGGAATTATCAGGGAAAGATTTAAAAATAGCTATTATGGTAATGTTCAGTGGGGCAAAAAGAAATAACTCATAATGAATAAAAAGGCAGAAAATCTCAACAAACGGATATGAACATGTGTCTATACACACAAATGTACATTTTAAACTGAAAATACATGCTATCTGAATGTTTCTAAAAGCATTGCTGAATGAGTCTAAAAATGAGTGGAAATGACAATGAAAAAGTCAGCAGATTTGAAGAAGGATAAATATAATTATGCACTCTATAGAAGAAAAAGAAAATATATATATATATTAAAGAACCTCAGAAACTTGTGAGGAGAATAAAAATTTCCATTTAAGAAAAATTAGAGAAGCAGAGAGAGAGAATAGAAAAGAAAAAAAAAAGACAGAGAACAGAAAATAAATTGAAAAATTATGGCTTGAAACTTCCAAATTCAGTGGCATATATGTATAGGTTCAATCATCTCAGCAAACCCCAAACAAGATAAATACAAACCAATCAGTTACAAGGCACACAAAAGACAAACTGCTGAAGATGAAAGATATAACCGTGAAAGCAGCCAGAAGAAAAACAGCTGCTGACATTGATCACATTTCTAGGGCTTCTCCCAGAAATGCTGAAGGCCAGAAGACAACAAAAACATTGTTCTTAAAGTGCTGAAGGACAGTAACAACCCAGATTCCAGGTCCTGCAAAACTATCTTTTTTAAAATGAAGGGGACACATTTTCACCTACAGACTGCCTAGGGGAATTTATCGCACTGGATCTTCTCCACAAGAAATGCTAAAAGAAGTTTTCTAAGTTGAAGAAGAATGGTAATGGAAAATCAAATAATCAGGAATGAATGGAAGGTCATTGAAAATTTTAATGGAGGAAGATATAAAATATAAAATTGGAAGTATATCATGCTAAATATATTAACTATTAACACATGTATATATATTTTTTATTATTAATACCAATAAATAGCATTGTATATGTTATTTATTAATGTATAGTTTTTATGTGCTATAAAGATATAAAATATTATTTACGCCCTTAAATATTGAAATACATATACCTATTGAAACAAAAATTATAATATTTTTGTGAGGCTTTAATGTTTATAAATGCAACGGCACAATGAATGACGAAAAATTATATTTGATGGCACATTATACAGAAAACAGATAAAACAAATAGAAAACAAACAATGCAAAGGCGCACCTAAATAAATCTATATAAACCACATCATTGAATATTAATTCTGCATTATACTCACAGTGTTTCAATTAAAAGACTAAGAGGATTGCCCTGGATATAAAAAGCAAAAACCAGTTATATGATGCCTGTAAAAAGTTTCACTTTAAATTTAAAAAGCCATATAGATTGGATGTAAATACATTTTTTAAAAAGACATATTATGGAAACAGTAAACATAAAGAAGCTAGAGTGTTGTATTGGATAGAATAGACTATTGTAAACAAAAGTAGCATTACCGAATATAAATGGGTCAGCATTCATAATGATAATGTAGTCAGGATGATACCACAACCATAAATTTGTGTGCACATAAGAAATCCTCAAATTATATAAGGGACAAACTGACAGAAAGGAGGTGATACAGGATTCCATGACGTTAGAGATTTTAATCTCCTTTAAGCAATTTATAGAAACATTAGGTAATTCAGTAAAGACATAGAAGATATGAAAATCACTATTAACCACATTGACCTGACTGCTAAAATATAAATATAAATAAACATAAATAAAATACTTAACCTAAGAATTGAAGAATAAACATTTTGAGGTGTGTACGGTACACTCACAAATGGGCCATACGATCAGTTTTAGTAAAGTTTAACAACTAAAATTATACCCAGTATGTTCATAGGTAGCAACAGAAAATAGAAATACTAACAATAAGATATTTGGAAAAACCCCAATCATTGATTATTAAGCAATACTCTCCTAAATAATCCATGGGTTAAAAAAGAAATTAACCCCCAAAATTTAATTAAATGATAATAAATTATTAACATTTATATTAATATTCATACGAAACAATAAAGCAGTGGTCAGAGGAAAATTCATAGTTTCAAAATATTTTATTACAAAGAAAAGTCTTAAGTCAATATCCTCTGATTCTACTTCAAGGAAAATGTAAAAATTAAGTAAACACAAAGTAAGGAGAAAAAATGCATATAAAGAGCAGATACCAATGGCACAGAAAACAGAGAAATACAGAAAATAAACGGTTAATCTGGTTATGGGAAATAATTAACAAAATTGGCATACAACTAGTTAAACTGAGCAAAAAAAATGAAATATCAGGAAAAAAGTAAGATTCTCTCCACAGCTCATACAAAAATCAAAACAATATCAAGAAACTATTCGGCCAGGTGCAGTGGCTGACGCCTGTAATCCCAGCACTTTGGGAAGCTGAGGCTGGTAGATCAGGAGGTCAGGAGATCAGATCGAGACCATGCTGGCTAGCACGGTGAAACCCCATCTCTACTAAAAATACACAAAAGTAGCTGGCTGTGGTGGTGGGCGCCTGTAGTCCCAGCTACTCGGAAGGTTGAGGCAGGATAATGATGTGAACTTGGGAGGCAGAGCTTGCAGTGAGCCGAGAGCATGCCACTGAGCTCCAGTCTGGGTGACAGAGTGAGACTCCATCTCAAAAAAAAAAAAAAAAAAAAAAAAGAAAAGAAACTATTAATGGTAACTTTCTGCCAACAAGCTCATCCTCTTAGATGAAAAGAATAAATTCCTTGAAACTTGCCATACAGACATGTCAACCAATGGAACAAGATAGAGAGTCAAGAAATAAATCCAAGTATTTACAGTCAATTGAGTTTCAATAAAGTTTCCAGAAAAAACATATTGGGGAAGGGACAATCTCTTCAGTAAATTGTGCTGGGAAAACTAGATATTCACGTGCAGAAGAATAAAAGTAGATCTTTGCCTCACACCATAAACAAAAATCAACTCAAATGGATAAAAGACCTAAGCATGAGACTTGAAACTGTAAAACTTCTAGAAGGAAATAGGGAAAAAACTTCCATGATGTTGGTCTGGGCAATGATTTCTTGGATAGGACTCCACGGTCACAGGCAAAGAAAGCAAAAATAGACAAAGGGGGTTTTGTCAAACTAAGAAGCTTCTGCACAGCAAAGGAAACAATTTATAGAGTGGAGAGACTACCAACAGATTGGGATAAAATATTTTCAGGCCATACATCTGGTAAGGGGCTAATATTTAAAATATACAAGGTACTTAAATAACTCAATAGCAAGACAACAAATAACATGACTAGAAAATGACAAGGAAGGGAAGCAGACATTTCTTAAAGATATATATATACATAGCCACCAGATATATGAAAAACTCCCAACATATTTAATCAAATGCAAATTAAAACCACAATGAGATATCACCTCACATTTTTTAGAATGGCTATTATCGGAAAGATGAATGATAAGGTGTTAGCAAGGATGCGGAATAAATGCAATCCTTGTACACTATTGGTGCGAGCGTTAACTTGTGCAAAAATGATGGAAAACAGCATGGAGTTTCTTCAAAAAATTAAAAATATGATTCAGTAATTCCTGTATGATTCAGTAATTCCACTTCTGTGTATATATCCAGAAGAAAGAAAATTACTATTTCAAATAGCCATCTGCACACCTATGCTCACTTTAACTTTATTCCCAATAGTAAAGATACGAAAGCAACCTAAATGTCCTCAAGTGAATAAATGGATAAAGAAAATATGGTATATATGCACACTGGAAGACTACACAGCATTAAAAGAAAATTCTGTCATTTGTGACAACATGAATGGAAATGGAAGACAGTCTACTAAGTGAAATAAGCCAGACACAGAAAGACAAACACTGTATGATTCCACTTGTATGTGGGATCTAAAAAAGCGAATCTCACAGAAACAGAAGGTAAAAGGTTAGATTTTACCAGATGAAGCAAAATGAGGAAGGGGAAGTTATTGATCACAGGGCAAAAAGTTTCATTTCGATTGGAAGAATAAATTGTAGTAATGTGTTACATGATGACTACTATTAATAGTAATGTATTGTATGTTTCAAAATTCCTAAAAGACTACATTTGAATAGTCTCATCTCTTAGTGAGGTGACTGATATTTTAAGTAGCTTAATTGAATCTTTCTATAATGCATACATAGATCAAAATATCACATTGGGGAGGGCACAGTGACTCACACTTGTAATCCTAGCACTCTGAGAGGCCAAGGCAGAAGGATCACTTTAGCTCAGGAGTTCAAAACTAGGCTGGGCAACATGGCAAGATCCCATTTCTACAAAAAGTAAAATATTTAGATGGACATAGTGGTATGCACCTGTAGTTCCAGCTACTCAGGAGGCTGAGGTGGGAGGATCGCTTGAGCCCAAGATATTGAGGCTGCAGTGAGCTGTGATCTCACCATTGCATGCCAGGCTCCGTGATAGTGAGGTCCTGCCTCAAAAACAAAACAAAACAAAACAAAACAAAACAAAACAAAACAAAACAAAACCCACATTGTACCCAATAAATGTTCATAATTATTATTTGGCAATTAAAAATAAAATTCAAAAGCACAAGAAAAGACGCTCAAAATCATGTCAGTAGACAAATTCAAATTAATAGCTCAGTGAGTAACTACTACATACCTGTTAGAATAGCTAAAGTTTAAAAACAAATATATAACCACTGGCAAGGACATGGAAGAGCTGGGACATTAATGCATTGTAGCAGAAATATAAAATGATACTGACACTTTGGAAAAGAACTTGACAGAATTTTCTAAAATGTAAATGTACCTACCATACCACGTGATTCAACCAGTCCATTCCTAGTTATTTAAGAGAAAAAATATGTATTTGCACACAGATATCTATATTAATATACAAGTGTTCATAGCAGCTTTATTTCTACTGACCCAGGACTGGACACAGTCTGAATGTCAAGACAAGTAAAGATATAAATAAATTGTGTATATGCATGCGATATGGTTCTACTCAGCAATAAAATGAAATGAGATATTGACGCCTGCAACAGCATGAGTGAGTATACAGCAAAATAATTACGTCGAACAAAATAAGCCAGGCAAGAAATAATCCATGCTATGTAATTTCATTTGTGTAAAATTCTAAGAAATGCAACTAATCCATTGTTGGAGCAATGGATTACAGGGGGTCCTAAGGACACTTTTGAGGTGAGTGGTGTGCCTATTATCTTTACCTGTGAAGGTAGTTTGATGAGTGTATATAATCCATCAAAACATCCCAAGGCACACTTTTAATATATGTAATTTATTCCATTATATTTAATCTTACACTTATACTTAATATAAATTATATTTAATAAAGCAGGTAAACATTTTTAAATATGATTTTTTTCTTTTTTTTCTTTTTTATTTATTTTTATTTTTTATTATTGTACTTTAAGTTTTAGGGTACATGTGCACAATGTGCAGGTTTGTTACATATGTATCCATGTGCCATGTTGGTGTGTTGCACCCATTAACCCGTCATTTAGCATTAGGTGTATCTCCTAATTCTATTCCTCCCCCCTCCCCCCACTCCACAACAGTCCCCGGAGTGGGATGTTCCCCTTCCTGTGTCCATGTGTTCTCATTGTTCAATTCCCACCTATGAGTCATTCTCAGTAAACTACTGCAAGGACAAAAAACCAAACACTGCATATTCTCTCTCAAATATGATTTTTTCTATGACTTTATTTGATTTAAGATCTTCAAGTTATATACCATTAAAATAAGTGTTAGGGATATATTAAAATTTCTGAAAGTAATATATATTTGTTTAACAGTAACTATTTGGAGGCCATTTGATATTATTGGATATTCACATATGAGATATTAAATGTGTACTGACTATCCTTTCAGAACCGAAAATTTTTGTACTGCCATCTCAAATTTTACAATGCTAAAGTGAATGCATGCACCTTGTGTGGAGTTCCATGATATTGGGGTAACTAAGGAAGGAGGAGTCAAATAGAATGAGGACCCATAATGCATACATTGGAATGGTCATAATTTTGTAACGCATCCATTTGCCATCCTTATTCATAAACTGGTTGAGCAAAGACTATTGCAGATGAATTAGAAAAGTCAACATTTATTGGAGCTCATTAATCTAAGTAATTTTCTGTGCATTCTCAATGTGGACCAGCAATTGCCAATTAACACTATGGTGGAAATGAAATCAGACTTGCTTTCAAGTTGAATTCTGCCATAATAATCCCCAAGATTCTGGCTTCAGACTTTGCACTGTAAGTTCTCATTCTCAGAAAACTATTTTAGGAGTACTGGGAAACAATCTTTTTCAAGCGAGGTTGTGAGAAATGTTTCATTTTTTCATATATGAACATCTTTGAAATTTAATTTTAGTCCAGTAATCTCTCATAAAAAAAACTTCTCCTAAATATAAAAGCATCATGGTGAAGTACAATTTTTGTCATTCACATTCCATTGCTATCATGAAATGTGTCTGGGGTTCTTTTCCAAAAATTTTCTCTGAAGGACTGATCAAGAAGCATAGCAATTTCCCCAAGAATGCCAACAGACCATTTTCTTAAAATGCAGGTTATTATTCTCCAAAGCATAATAAGTTGGTTATTTACTCATACAGTTACTCTTCTCAGGGGATATTCTAGTATTTAAACCATTCAAACTCATATCCTATATGAAAATTAGAGGAAGTCACGTGGAATAAAAAGTTATTTGATAAAATATTTCTATGACATTGATCACAAAGTAAATTAACCATTAGTCATTTATGTATCAGGCACTATAAGACAATTGTGTTGGAAACTGCCAACATTTTATCGGAAAAGCAAAGCAGGCATGGAACGTGGACCTGTCACAATAATGTCGTGGAAGGATCTTTGTCTCATGATGCATTCTACACACTTGGAATGATGACCTGCATGTCAGTGCTTCAGGAAATATTTGTTGAATGCGATATTTTGATGTGAACTTAGTTGTTTGATGTTGATGGCTATACTCCTAGACAATATACTTCCAAGCCAAAGGCCATACCATGATTTGAAGTTTATATTCATATATTACATGTTGATTACCAGCAAGTTGACATTTATAAAGACGTGCTTTCAATTACAAGATCAAATCAATCATTTTGGGGGCACAAAGAGCAATGAAACAGAAAATGTCAGTAGAAGCCCAGCCTAATAAAGCAGGAAAGGTTCAGAATTGGAGATTCTCCCAGCCAGTGAGAATTAACACACTTGACGAGACTCACCATCACAAATTATTGTTTTTCTAACATTTTGCCACATTTGCCACTTCCAATTATGTAATTCTGAATTTCCTAAAAATAAGAACATGCATAATAGCCATGCCATTACTACATCCAAGTTAACATTAACTCAACAATATGTTCATAATTCTATAAAGCCTACATTAAAATTTTTCAAAGTGCTCCAAGATGTTTCTCTAAAAACATTTTTAATAAAATCATTTAATTCATGATCCAATCCTATTTCATGCGTTGTCATGGAAATTTTGATGTGCTTCTCAGATTCACCTTTAAGATTAAAAGACATCTATCCTTCCAGTTGCCAGAAATATTCCAACAGTCCTCCCAGAGAATTGTTCTTGGCTTAAAAGAGCACACCTCTTTATAAAAGAATGCATACATATGTTCATTCAAGCACAATTCACAATAGCAAGGACATGGAATCAACCAAATGCTTGTCAATGATAGACTAGAGAAAGAAAATATACATACATACCATGGAATACTATGCAACCATTAAAAGGAACAAGATCATGTCATTTGCAGGGATATGGATGGAGCTGGAAGCCATTATCCTCACCAAAACTAACACAGGGACAAAAATCTGAACACTGCATTTTCTCACACGTAAGTGGGAACTGAACAAGCAGAACACATGGACACAGAGAGGGGAACAACATATAGTGGGGCCTGTCTAGTGGGGGAAGGAGGGGTGAGACAAAAAAAGAACATATCTCAATCAAGCCTTGTGCTCTAACCTCCGCTTCGGATCAGTTTCCTAGGGATGCTAACTTGTAACACACCTCGCGTTATGTTTATGATTCTGTAGTGTATTAACCTTTTAAACTCTTTCAGCTTTCTTTCTGCTTTTAGTGACATTGATATTTTGGAATAGTCCAGGCAATTCAGTTTATAGAATGTCTCAGCTGTGTATTTCTCCTTATGAACAAGTTCAGAGTAATCATTCCAGACAAGTTCATCACATAGTTGATATTGTGTTAGTTCTTTTCACATCACATCAGGAGACACATAATGTCAGATTGCCCTGTGACTTCATGACCAGTGACATGAAATTAGTCAATAGAGTAAGAAGGGCAGCATGGTGGCCATCAGAGCTTCTCACTTTAGAGATATATTATGGAGTGAATGTTTATGTCTCCCCAAAATTTATCTGTTGAAACCCTAACCCCTAATAGTGTGGTTGTTTTGAAAGATGGGGACTCTAAGAAAGTAATTAAGATTAAAGTTCATGAGGGTGAGGCCCTCATGACAGGATTAGTGCCCTTATGAGATGAGGCACCAGACAACTTGCTCTCTCTCTCCCTTTTTCTCTTCCCTCCATAGGGAGACACAGCGAGGAGACTGCCATGTATCAGCCAGAAAAAGGGCCTTCTCCAGAACCCAGCAGTGCTGCTCCCTTGATCTTGGACTTTCACCGTCCAGAACTATGTGAAAATAAGTTTCTGTTATTTGAGCTGGCTCGTCATCCATGGTATTTTGTTATGGTAGCCCAAGCAGAATGATACAGATGCATTTTTCTCTTTTGTTTTTAATCTCTGCAAAGATACTTTCAACATGTGCTGGTAATCTATTTTGTAACAATTATCCACCCAATGGTTTTATTATCCATAGTTGATTCTATCCTGAAATAGTTATTGCTATGGGGAATTTCAAAAATAATTATTTTTATGCTATCAATTTTTCTACATTTAGCAATTCAAATGCTTCTGTAAATTAGAGCTTATTCTTGTTCTTCTTGTCTCTTTCTCTTTCCCTCCCCATTTTTCAATCTCTCTTTTTCCATCTCTCTACATTACCATACACTCTCTGATTCATTTTTTAATTCAATTTATTACAATCTTTTAACAAAATTGTTATTTTGCTGTTTAAATTGACCCATGTGTCCAAGTAAGAGAAGACCTTAAAGCCAGTTCCTATGACCTTTGCTTTCAGGCATGAAAAGATCCTCCGTTGTTAAGGTCTGAAAGTTTATGTACAAAACCCTAGGATGCCAATTTCTCCCCTCCAGCACGTGAAGTGTCCCATCCATTGTTTCCTAGTTTCCATTGTTCCTGTTGAAAAGTCAGCTATCCTTGACAGTATTAAGCTTTTTCTTTTTTATCTGGCTTCTTGAATACAGAAAATATATATTTTATAGAATTTTTAAATGCATGTAATTGAAGCTATGGAAGCAATAGAGAGAAAATGTATGAGAAGTAATTTAGAAAGAGATAATATCCAAGAATTCTCACAGCAACCTCATGGAGCTAATGACATCTCCAACATCATACAACAGACAAAGGATGCTCCTAGTTTTGAAACCCAAACCCCTGAACTCCATAGCCATTCTCTAAACTAACACCTTATAGAACAGTACCAGGTTCCTGCTGCTCTTACTTTTAACATATGTCAATTTATCCATCTCTCAAACGAACTGCCAATATCTTAAACCACATGGCCACTTCTCCTTTTAATCTCACTGCACATAAGCTTGGTGCTTTCAAATTTACTCATTATACTGTAGCTGAGGCAACGATATCAACTATAAATAAGATTATTTAAGGCCACATTAAATATGTGGATTTTTACTCTAATGACAGCAGAAAGCCACTGAAATCTTTTAATTATCCATGATGTTTCTCATATACTTCACTTTGACTCCCTAATTAAGATGCAAGTTTAATGAAGATCATCTCTGTCTTGTTATCACTGTAGTCCTGGCCCCTAGCACCTTATTCTACATGGAGCAGAAGCTTAATAAATATGTTGCGACTGGATAAATGAATAAATTATACACAGATACTGTCATTAAGCATCTTTCAATATAGCTTTACCATATTTTTATTTTTTTCTTGTTAATTCTCAGTTTTCAGGCAAAACTGACTCATGAAAGCTCTGTATCAAGTCCTGTTATCAACAATAATGTCTGCTATGATCAGCATAATAAGCCTCTCCTTCTAGCCCCAGGACAACCTGGGGCAAGATACTCTAAGTCTCTCAGCTTACCCCAAATTACACATTACTCATGCTTCCCTGCACATTATTTATTATACTTCACTTTGACAAAAGCTTTGTGACTTCAAACAATTGTTTAGTGGGGAAACCTGGTGTCACAACGGGACCAATTACTCCTCAGCAAGCATTCTCAGGTGAAGCAGCTGTTCTACTCCCTTCTTTAATTTGCAATTTATTCCGGAGTAAAGATTTTGCTAAGTCTCTACTTGCAGACACCACTGACAAAGTTAGATTCAGATTATGTTGAGGATATACTCCTTTTCACTGTAGGGCTGGCCATGTATAATGCTATCATTGAATTCAGAAATGTAAGGAATATATCATGCCTTGTAAACCGAATTTGGTTTTCTTCACCTAAGGATTTACAATCAGTTCCAAAATGACTTCAATTTACAATTGCCTGAAAAATGATATCAACTTAGAACTGCCATGTAACATCATGAAAGTCAGATTATGTTAACATCATTGTCTCTTCTGACACTCACGTTTTATGAGTCTAAATTATGAATCCCTCAGTAACTACAGCTCTTTCTCATAAATAAAACTGGTGGATCCTGCTTCTATATGGTACTGTTTCTGTTATATAATAACTATTTGGAATCGATCAAAGGTTGTGGAGGGACTGTAATTGTGAATTTCTTGACTTCTGCAACATGAAAATCGTAGCACAAAACAACCCCGGGGGTTGCTTTATAATCCTAACACAGGAAGAAAAGTCATTGCACCTTCTGGCTCACATCTAATTTATAGCGAATTATCTAGCAGCACCACTGCCTTTTTCATGGTGAAATCATATTATGGATAGTTTAAAGATTCCAAGAAAACTTGAACTATTTGGAGAGAGACTGTACCATAAACAAATGTCACTATAATAAATTACATATTTATTTAATGACTATGCTAACTGAACTTACAATTATTATCATAGATGCAAAGTAGGTAAATATAAGGAAAATTGTGAGTTACATAACAACAGCGCAACCTAAGGCCCAATTACTACATTGCTTAATTAACAGATGAATTCACTTACTTTGAAACGGTCTAAATTGTCCTTCTACAGTTATAAACAAATGTATGTAACTCTACAAAAAGGCATAAAAGAGATTCCATAATATTGTTGAGTTCTCAGCATTCCTCTCTGAAGCTTTTTTCTCCCTGTCTGCGTAGTTTGGGCTACCTGAAAATATGATGGCTCTGAGTATTTTGACTTTTTACATAAAAACTGGCTTCCAAGGAAGAATTATAATCTGACAGAATCCCAATAGCCTGGTCTTGGAAATCAGAGCATCACGTCCACTGCATGTGTTGGTGAAAACAAGTCACAAGCCAACTCATATACAACAGGAACGGACGTGCACTCCAGCTGTTAACATGAGCATTGTCATACTGCCAGAAGGAGGAAAGGATTCTGGGTCCATCTTTGAAAACTACACAAGGCTAAAAATACTCATGAGTATAAGGACAAAACAAATAACTATACTTACAGGGTTGGAAAAGGGATGATTGAGTAAAGAATGTCTGATAATAGAATACAATTTACTAGATATGATTTATCATTGCAGTATTTACACTAAAGATTTTTCAAGTTGGGAAGCTGGTGTGAGGCCTGTTCACTGGTAGAAGACAGTCGGAGAACTCTCTCTGCTGGCAGAGAGATCCTCCCTTGTCAGCCCCTGGGGAAAAGGCCTGAGCTGAAGGACTGTCTCATGAATGAGGTCACATCCCTCTATCACACATGTGGGTGCATAAAAGCCTGGCCCCGGCCCCTTCCTCAGCAGGAAGACAATGCTGAAGGATCGTCTCAGTTCCAGCTCTCCCCCTAGGAGTGGCTGAAGCCCCACCAGAGCCCACACCTCAACACAACTTTTCTCTCCACCTAATCCTATGTCCACAGGTTTTAATCCTAAAAGCAATCCTAATCCTCCTCTCGTACACTCATCTCCGGCTCAGAGTTGGCATCTTTGGGACCCCAACTGCTACGGTTTGTACTAAAAGTTACATAAGACAGCAAGCAGTAACTCGGATGAAACTTTGGAGCCAGCTGACACACTGATCAGCCTCTGCTTGGCTGGCAATGAAGATCCCATATCCAGTGGGTACAGAAAACTTCTAGCACCAAGTGATGTCCAGTTGTTAAAATTTTGGAAAACAGGAATGGTTTCTTCATGGAAAGTATTATTTCGTCTGATGCATCACGTTCTGAAAACTACACAAGCCATTGTACTGGAATCAACATATGGAGTATTTCTCAAGAACTCATGTTGGTTCCTTGGCTTGTGTGGAAGTTCAAGCAAAAGCTTCTGAAGTCCTAATGGAGATAACATTAAAAAAATTCACCTTCTGGAGGTAATGACAGAAATCAGTCCCACCCTTATAGACCTAAGAGACCTGGGGTCATGAGCCCCCTCATACCTCCAGCTGCAAAGACAAAGTCAAACCAGAAAGGTAAGTGTATATTACTGCAAAAGCAACCACCTAATAATTCCTGACTGCAGCTCCTGCGTCAGGGATGGGATTTTCACCAGAGCAGATCAACACAAATTCCTGGTCAAGGTGTGCAACTAGCCATTTGGAACGTGTGTTTTTTCCATCCCGGTTAGATGAAAGCATCAGAAACAGTCCACATTCCCGTGCAATAAGCAACTGAATATGTTTATAGTGCTTGCTGCTGGCTGTCTGCCTCCTATAAGCATTGCCTTGGCTGAAGAAAGTCACCATATGCAAGTTAAACCCCTTCTACGAGGTCCACATCGCATGTTAATTGATGGAAGCGGTGTTAAATAGGCTCAGTGCCCTAGTCTCAACCCATGACACTTCTAAAAGATCATCCCAGGTGTAGAACACCCCTACGGTTGGCTGAGGCCTGCACTAAGGTTGCATCTCCGTTCAGCAATTCTCTTCTCCCAAATCTGCTTCTTTTCCTTCCCTTCCATTTAATAAGAAAACTCTACTAAACCTTCACATTCACCTTCATCTCAAAGTATGCTTTTTGGGAAATTCACCTTGCAGCAGAAGCCTAGTAGAAATATTAAAGATAGATTTGTGTGTATGTGTATTCATTTATTTTGACTTCAATAAAATAACATCTTCAGCAGTATTTATCTCTCTGAGCAAAAGTGGTAGCCAGAATGTTTACTTTTCCCTGTCAATAATAAAATTCATGGTCTATGATTGTGTATTTGTCACCTGGCATTGAGTTTGCTAAGTGCCATGAGGAGAAATTGAGAAAATCCATGTGAAGTTCTTGACTGATTTTGGCACAATGGGAAAAATAAAGAGAGAGAGAGACAAAAACACATGAGTTAGTTAAGAAGAAAATCACAAGAATTTACCGATCACATTCTAAGGTAAGAATGACCTAGCAAAACTATATATAGGCAAATTTATATCCCAGAAGGTATTGAGTGTTGTTATGATATGCGCTATTACATATTGCATGCATCGTTTACGAATTATTGCATCTTGCCTTATTGGCATAATTATGAGTGTGTACATCTACACACACGACACACTCAGGCGTGTACTTTACCAATGTTATCTTAATTTCCCTACAAATTTATTTAAAGTCATTTAAATATCATTCATATTTTGTAATTAATAAAGTTGCAAGGCTGAGTATAGCAGTCTTCATAAACTCTATTTCAAGCTATATTTCTGTGTTTAGTTTTTAAATTTCCATATTGACTTGACATCCTTTCTTGCCTGCATTTTCTTTAGGTGTTAATATCTCCAAAAATTTTGCTTTTGATGACACGTTTATCCTTGAAAGAGTAAGCATGTTCCAGAGGTTCAAACTCAGGTCTTGAGACCAAAATCTCATAGCTTTAATCTGCCGGCCATTAACTTTTGGTTGTCCACAGGCAAATAATTTATCAAAGTGTCTGGCTGTTTACCTGAGAAATAGTCACCTATTCATAAGCGACTTACCCAGAAAACCAGTGTTTCAACTAGTAATTTTTTTCTGTCTAAAGAAGTTTAAAACGTAAAGTGGAATGTAGTATGCTATTTAAGTTTTCAAAGAAATTTCTACTCTTTCTATACTGAGACTGTGATACTTTTAATACAAATGTGCTGTGTTTGTGAGCTTATCATGGCTGTAAAACATACACAATTGCTTAAATAAACCATGCCCTTCATGTGTCCCAGGAACAACGTTCTAGTTATCTAATCTTTTTAATTATATAATTATATAATTGCCAAAACATAATTGTCATAAATCCAATTGTTCATTGGACAACCATAGAAGGTGTTGACTAATTCTATTTCTTGTAGGGAACATCCAAAAACATCCCCCAAAAGAAGTTCAGGAAATAAGGAACTGATGTACAGAGAAAAAGATAGATCAATCTGTATATGAAGATCTCACTGAGGTTAAAAGGTAAAATAAAATAAATAAACAAAGATATAGTAGGAATGACAGAGTAGGGATTGAAAGGATCACATTTTGTCCTTATCTTTCCAGCAAACGCCAGAGCTCTCTGCAATTCTTTATGTTTGAAGCTCTCTGTTACATTTTCTCCTTACCCCTTAAAGAAATTAAGCTTTTATACTGCTACCATATTTATCATTGTAAAACAGAAATATGAAGCTACAGGTCTTCTTGTTACAAACTTTTGTAAGTCGTCATAGCCTTCTAACTCTTCACAGTAGAAGCTTTGCTAATTAAGAAACCCACTGGATTATCCAACATTCACCGTTTCTTCCATATGGCAGCCTCCTGCTTGTGGCCAGTATACTCTCTTCCTATTAATGAATTACACGCATTCTAGGAATCAGCAATTCCCAAAGGTGTTTATTTTATGTCCCTCCGTTAATTAAAATTTGATAATTTCAATTATTTGAACATTTCTAAACATTTCTCAATGCCATTCCTTTTTCTCCTTTTCTACCACAATAACACTTAGCCAGATTTTTGCCATGATACCACTTAACTAGGTTGTTTCTAATTTGGAGCACACAGTATCTTCCGAACTAGTCTACCTTTATCCAGTCTGCTGCAGGCCTCATCCCTCCATCTGCTGTACATGGGCACACACACACATACATGCGTGCAAACACACACACACAGTCTATTTGCACAGTAGGTAGATCTGTCTTTAGAAACTCATAAACTCAGCAGAACATGCTTTCATGTATTCCTCTTGACTTGTCTCCTGAAGTTTGCTTATAGACTAGGGTCATTAATGGGAAAAAAGAATTACTGTGGCAACTTCTCAAACTGAAAGGAAGCACACGCACACCGATTTGGAGACTTTAAGATTGCTGGAGGCAGTATTCCACATGATTTACAGCAAAATGGAAGAGAGATGTCAATCCACCGTGTACTGGCTATTTCATATCAAGAAAACCAATTCCTAGTCTGTAAGGGATAGATAATTTTTACCTCTTCGGGTTTCTAGAATTTTATTATAATAACATAATTGTATGTGGAAATTGCTTAAAATAATAAAGAACTCAAATGATTGTTTCATAAATGAATGGTAGTGGAAAAGAATGTGATTTTGGCAAGATAAATCCTATGTTTTTATTGCATTATAAAAACGAACCATGGTTTTCCTTATATCTCTTTTTCAAACAGTTTAGTTCTGAAGATACTGGAAGGTGGAATAAGTGAATTATAATTGAAGCAAATATTAGAGAAAAGTAAAATTGCTGTAAAAGTTAAAGGGAGAAAGGCGATCATTGTCCTCTGTTCCACAGGAGTTTTACCTTTGTGGTCACAAGGGAAGTCATATTGTCCTGAAATCGTGCATTACCATACTGACAAAGACCTTGGTTCCAAGACAATTACTTACCCTCTCAGGAGTCCATCACCGAGTGATAATGAGGTGTGAACACATTCCTTAGAAACCACAGACACGCCAAAAGGGCAATTTAACACCTCTTCAAAAGATGGATGAGATATGAATTATTCATAACGAGCTCAGGCCAGACTCTCTCTGCACCAGCCTGGTTGGGAACATAGACTGGAGTGGTGTGAGCCATCATACCTGGAATTTGAGTATCTTCTCCGCAGGCAAAGGTCACAATCTTTAATCGATTTAATACTTTTATCGCAGGTGGGCAAGGAGAACCCTCTCTTTCTCTCAATTTCATTATCGCCTTTATTTCATCTGGGATTTTCCTTTGTTGTGTGCTGGTGCGTGTGTGCCTATGTATGTGTGCACGTGTGTCTTTGTGTGTGTGTGTACACTTCGTGTGGACTCCACTTACATATATCCTACATTTGAACCCAAGTCTTAGAAAACATTTTCTGTGTTGCATTTCAGTCTTCAAGTTTGCCTGTTGTATGCTTTTGAGTCATAATTTCTGTCTACGAGAAGATGATGCTACTGAGTTAAAACACAACTATTCATTTCTACTGGCATGATGAGCTAATAATGCCAGAATTCACCCACAGGCCCAAGGAAGAGGCCAGAAATGGTTGTGAGGCAGATATTGATTAATGCAATATCTCTAAGAATGGGAAATATTTTCATTGTGTTGGGTCAATTGATCCAAAAACAATCATGACCCATAATCACCTACTGTAAACCTGTGTTTGCCAAACAGTATGTGGAACTCCAATGACACAGTGCAAATTTAAGTTCCTATAATTGTTTGCAAATGAAAATTTTTAGATAATTATGTGAAATTATTCATTTACATCATTGATAACTGAAAGAGCATTGCTGATGAGTTAAATTCTATTTTCTCTTATTCCTCCAAATCATACATTCGTCTTGCCCAAGAGTTTTTCCTTTGTGAAACTGATAAATAGGCTAGAATGCAAATAGAATGTGGACCTATACCCTTAGGAAGAATATTCATGATATTTCTTTAATTAGTATATACTTATAATACTAGTCAAATGATAGTGTTCCTTAAAATTTCTTATAAGTATATACTAGTATTATAAGGGATTCTGAAATATGCATTGAGCAAAGCATTTTGTCTTCAATAATATATAAAATCCAAGCCACATTTTCCTCCTTTTAGATCCTGTTATTATTTTAATGCTATTACATTATGCAAAATTAATTTTTTAAATGCTCAAATTTAAATTCTCAGTAAAGTGGATATAAATAGATATACAAAGAAGATACATGAAGAATAGCTGAGTGACACAATGAAGAAGCACTCAAATGAAAAATGCAAGCACTTTTAGTTGTAGAGCCGCGACGTCCTTTTGACCAAGGACAGCCTTTCTCTGAGCATATATTTCTCTTGTTTTTTATTGTAATAATCAATCAGTTTCCTTTTATGAAATCATATTTACATATGTAGCCTGAGTAAACCTCTTTCTTGAAATTAATCTACTAACTGAAACTCTATGGCTTCTGATTTTTCTTATATTTAATTTTGCTTGTGTATTTTTTCCCTTAATTACATCAGTGTATCCATTTAAAGACACCATCAATTTTAAGGAACACTATCATTTGACTAGTAAATTGGAAAGGGAAAAAACGAAACTCTATCAATTAAATATACATATCTATTGCATGGCACACCCAGAATTCTAAAAATGAATTATTTAGTGAAAAGATAGATATGCATTTTAGAATTTAGAATATTGAGACATTATGCTACAGGTCTGAGTATTTTACTGATTTTCCATTTTAAGAATACATTATCATGATAAATTTTAAGTTACATACATTATTTTATTGTCTAAACTTTTTAAAAACATTATCAGCTTACCTTGGCATTTTTTTTCTTTTTTAATCTTTTACTTTGTGGACTCTTTAGTAAAATAATTTGTACTCATTTTTATTTAATTAAGAAAGCTAAGAAGAAATGCTAGTGTCTGATTAAACTATTTCCCAGATCTCAAAAGTTTTGATGTAAAGTGTCCTTATTGCTATTTTATATAAATTTATTCATGTGTTTATTTTAAAATTGGTGTCCATATTCCACACGGCAGACACTATGCCAAGCGTTTGGAATAATGTGAGGAACAAAAATGAAACTCCACAGACATTTTAGTAGGGCATGCTGCTATTAAACAGATTGTCATGCATGATATGTAAAAACGAAAATGTGATATGTGACCACGCAGAAATACATGGTGTTTAGAGGCCACTGGGTATCAACATGCACCCCTGGGATTTAATCTCTGGAGTGATAACACCCAGAGGCTAAAGCCGGTGACCAAGAATTTATTACTCAGTACTTATTTCCCAAGAGGGACACACTATACCACACAGGGCCTCCTGGGGAAGCGCCAGGCTCAGTGAGGGGGTAGGAGTGAGGGGACGGTGTGGGCCAGAGCCTGTGTTGTGTTTTCTGTGGGAAGCCAGATCAGGACAGGGAAATCCCTTTAAGATAGGGTCGGTTTCTAGTTGTTGGGACCTGGCTGTGGGTTGATTTAGAAAAGAAGAAATCTTGGCTTGTCAGATGACGGTCAGATAAAGGAGATGGTTGAGGGTATGGACTCACATTTATGAAGAACAACACGTCAGTGGCTGTTCATGTAAATAGCTCCTTATAGATGCGGACAAGGGTGTTTCTCAAGGATTTCCTCTACACGTGACGTTTCTGGGTCATTATGAGTCTTTGCTGTGTATATTCTTTAAGACCTACTAAAACCTAACTTTGTAACTTTTTACAATCTAAGGGGCAAAAATATTGTTTTAATTTTCAATTAGCTCAGTAATAGAATGACCATCACTTTAAGAAATTAGTCATTACAGTTTCCCTGGATATGAATAGTCTATTTGTATTCTTTGTTCATTTTTCTACTATTTCCATATTACTTCCACTTAGTTTAAAGATGTTTATACTATTTTTAACTTATATGCTTTTCTGATATAACTAAACGTTTCCGGAAATTTTCTGTCAATTCCTACTTCTTTATTCCACAGAGAGTTTAAATTTTATGTAGTCAGGGTCTTGCCTTATGAACTGTATGTCTGGGACCTCATTTAACAGGTTCTACACCAGCAAAATAAAATAAAGATACTCTCTGATATCTTTCCAACTCCATTTGTATTTTTGCTTTTACATGAGAAAAGTAAATTCTATGAGGACATTTAATTTATGAGAATCTTACTTTTGAATATTGTGTAAGGTAGGTAGGTACTCTTATTTGCAACTTAGAGAGAGCTTTTATCCCAACATGATTAATGTAGCTTTTCAGATTTTAGTTTACATAGATGTATGTGTATACATGTATATGTGTATAGGTATGTGTATACATGTATATGTGTATAGGTATGTGTATACATGTATATGTGTATATGTATGTGTATACAAGTATGTGTGTACATGTGTTTATATACATATAGACACAGGTAAGTCTTATGTGAAGGTTTGTGCACACATGGATCTCATATTGCACAGTCTGTTCTATTCCATTTGACCACTTGTCTTCCTTAGGGTCATTACAGCAATGTTTCTTAGTGCCACACACTTGTAATGTGGCTTCCTCTGGCAGAACAACTTTATTCTCATCACTCTTGTTGGTCAAAATCACTACAGCTATTTGTGGACTTCCAACATTGAAAAAAATGATTAAATCTTCAAAAACTCTAGTGGAAATTTTGATCCAAATCACATTGTAATGATAGAGTAGTGTGAAGAGGTTTGAGATAGACATCTTTCTTTTATTAAGTTTTCCTATCCATAAAATTTATACATCTCTCCATTTAAATATTTTATTTTTCCTTTAATTTTAATTTTCAATGTAAAAGTCATATATTTTTCTAGGCCAGTTAGCCTCTAGATCTATTATTTATATGTATGTGTAATATTTTGCCTTGCAATATATTTTCTGATCTAAAATAACCACTATTAAGTTTTGTAAGCTGATCGTATATTCATCAGATTTGATAAATTTCCTTATTGATTTATGGAGACTGCTTCTTGATTCTGTTAAATTTTCACCGTAGCTGATCATGTCATTTGCAAATCAAATTATTATTCTTCCTTTCCTACCTCTTGTTTTCATTTAATAATATGGCCAGGGCCTTCAATTCTATATTAAAAAGTAACATTGATTGTAAGCACACTTCAATTTTGTTTATAAAAGATATGAGTTATTCTAAACTGTTTAGGTAAGTTTAAAAAATATTTTTATATACAGCCTCTGTCAAGTAATCCATATTTTCTGTGCTTTAATAATAAAATATTGAATTTAAACACATGCTTTTACTATATCAGTTAAGATAACCTTCTGATTTATAAATTCTTGAGTATTTTGAATTTCATCAACAGATTTGCTGATGTTATACCATTCCTGCATTTTTAAATACACGTGACTATTTCATCATCCAGAGTCAAATAAAAATAGTCCAAATACAATATCAGCTATTTAAAATTTAAAAGTAAGGTGGGCCTATGATTTTCTTCTTATTTTCTTTTAAACAACAATTTGATGCCACCTACAGTGTAAAGAAATAGCATAAACTAAAGGATAAATTGTTACATTTTTTGTAATACAGGGTTGAAATGTTCTTTGTAAATTTGAAAGCAGTAACTCTCAAGAAGACAGTGTATTTGTATAAAATGAAGATTTTTAGCATTTTAATTGCTTTGTATTTTTTCTATTAATATACATTCAAATACATTGATAGCTATTTATTTTTATTACTTTGGGCATGTCTATTTTCTTTGGCATTCCTAAATTTTTAAAATTTTATATTTTGTTTTGTATATTCTGTTTTTTTCTTGAATAGTCTTTCCAGATTTTTTTCTCCTATTAATCTAATTTTAAAATCCTTATTTTTAACTTTGTCTACTGTGTTACCATTTTTGTTCATAATTATGTCCTTTATTTCACAGTTTTCTTCTTTAATTTTTATTATAACTTTGTTTCCTTCTTTCGGTTCATTATATAATTCCTATTCTAGTTTTTTGGTGAATAATTTGCCCATTCTTTTATTTTTTCATTCAATTTTTCTGACAAATTTATTTCAAGTTATAGATTTCCTCTTAAAAGCTGCTTTAGTATCACATTTTTGTGCACTTTTACTGTATCTGAGTTTTAGATATTTTATAATTCTTTACATATTTTTTCTTGAATCCTAGGGTTATACAGTAGCGTCTAAGTTGGTTTCTAAACATATGACTTTTTAAAAAATCTCTCTTGCTAGTGACATTAAAAGTGAGAGATCCTGTTCTATATAACGTTGATTCTTTAGAATTAGAGACATTCTTTGCAGTTCAATACAGCATTATATTTGTCAATGTTTCTCATACAGTCAACAATAACAGTATTATCTGTTGGATTTTAAATTATTTGACCAGACACGGTGGCTCGCACTTGTAATCCCAACACTTTGGGAGGCCAAGGCGGGCGGATCACCTGAGGTCAGGAGTTCAAGAGCAGCTTGACCAACATGGCAAAACCCCGTCTCTACTAAAAATGCAAAAGTTAGCCTAGCGCGGCGGTGCGCAACTGTAATCCCAGCTACTCGGGAGGCTGAGGCAGGAAAATTGCTTGAACCTGGCTGAGATTGCGCCATTGCACTCCAGCCTGGGCGACAAGAGCATGACTCAGTCACAAAAAAAAAAAAAAAAAAA
>NW_026652283.1:122810097-122840082 GCF_009828535.3 Hylobates moloch
ACGTATCATATATTATATATGTATAAAATATATACTTTTAATTTCATTGCTCAAATATTTGTACGCATATGTGTATATACATATTTGGTCAGTTCGATTTCTCAGTTTTCTAGATAACATTTTTTAAATCTTTCACTATCATTGCCAACTTATCTATGGTTTCATTTCCTGGAAACCAAAGGACTTTTCTGCTCAGCGCTCTACCCAGCTTTCTATGTTAGTCCTACGGAGTCGTCACCCTTATACTCAGCTCCGTAGCTGCCAAAAGTAGGACTAAGGAAGCCAGTCAGCAACCCATGCTAAATGATCACCTATTAAGAAACAAAAGCCTTCTACATTAAGTATTCAAATAACATTTTCAAAAATCTTTCTGATATCTTATGCTTTCCTGATTTCAGTATTACTGCCAATCATTTCATAAAGAACTTTAACATTGTGATCTTTTCTTTTTATGTTTATGAAATGAAAGATCTCTTCAAGTACTATTTTTACATGAAAAACATGAGTATGTTTTCTGAGTACTTATTTATCTAATAATATATTTACATTGTCTTAAAGCAAGACAAACTCTTAAAGACACACACAGATTATTAGAAACTATTTAGTTTTTCTTCCATTATATCTAAGAAATTCTGCAAGAACTATTATTTGATTTTGTTATTTATATTGATTACTAGAGAGGATGCTGAAGTCATCTGATTTTGTGTCACTTTTAAGTAGCGTTCTGGCTTTTGACTTCATGTTTTAGAGTTATCACTGCTTTGTTTTAAATTCTATATTATTCTGTTATCTGATTTATTAACTTATTTATCCCTCCCCCCATCCGACGTTTATTATTTCTTTAATGATTTCCAGGACTGATATTTTTTCACAGTCACAAGGCAACAGTTGTTTCTGGTTTCAGTGACAGCCCTTGCTATAGTTTAAGATTCATTAGATCTACATGCTGTGGGTGACTTGTTGTGCTTCCATCCAAGGATGAGTCTCTTCTCCCAGCAGGGGTGAAAACATTGTCTACAGAAGGCTTTGCCGGTTTGCCATGAGAATTTCTACTTTTGTACAGTCCTTTCTCTTGCCTTCCTCATCTGCGGTTGTAATTTGAGACTTCCACCACTGCAGTGCATTTACACTGATGGGAGAAACAGCTATGGGAATGGTCCACACAGTTCAAACACTAGCACATGTGCAAAGACGGGGTGCTCAATGAGCCTTCTGCCCAGCAAAGAACCTGGATCTCCGTAGAATGAGCGTGTGCCATGGAAGCAGGGAGATGGATGGTTTTTATATTGTGTGTGCTGAGCATGGTTTTTCTTTCAGGAGTTAAAGCCACTGATTTACTTCTTTCTGTTTAGTTTCTGTAAATTTAAGAGAAGATATTCCTTGCACAGTTTTGCAGTAGCTTGTCAATATTTGTGCTCACTCTGTGTCCATCCTAATAAGAATTACACATGCATTTTACTGGATGGTGAGAGGCACTGGCATGTTTAACTCTGGGATATGAAAATATAAATTTAAATCATTTATCTTTCATTTTATGTACCATTTTATATGCCATTTGCAGAAAAAATTAATCCCAACTTTACACCTCTCCTGAAAACATTTTTTTTTTTTTTTTTGGTAAATTTACACAGAGCAGTGTTTTCTAAAGTCACTGAATCCTTTGGATAGTGGCCACAATTCTGAATCTTTGTTTTAATGGTCAACCATTGTCAGAGCCAAAGCAAATCAGAGAGCAACCTTAATACTAGAATAGCTGGTGAGGCACAAGAAATAAAATATGTCTGTTCTAAATGAGGAATCAATAGATCTTATGGAGGCAACCCTCTTAAGATGTCTTGCCAATAATTAATGGCAAAGCACTAGTTTTCCTGGCCTTCTCAGCTTCTCTTCAAAGGACGTAAGATGCAACTAGCATACTTTGAACTTTTTATCTCACTCACCTATCTCCACTGGGTTTGCTGTCTGGTCCTCAGTTTTCTGTATCCCAAATAATGTCACACTTTGTAGTTTATGCTGATGAAATCCTTAAAAACAAGAGATTAGAAGATTCCACCTGAGAGAAGTAAACGCAAGAAATCTTAGCGGAAGGCTCAGTTTTCCTTTGCATAAAATAGCAGTTCTCATCTATTCATCACATCCTATTACACTTTTTTTTAACCAGAAGGAAGAGAATGCTACAATTTTACTAAATTGTTGCCAGTTGTTCTCTCTTGGCAGATACTTTAAAAATTTATTTTAATTTCAATTTTTATAGATTTAGTGGGTACAAGTGCACTTTTGCTACATGGATATATCGTGCAGTGGTAAAGTCTGGGGTTTTAGTTTGACCATCACTGACATCGTGTACATTGTACCCAGTAGTTAACTTCTCATTCCTCACCCTCCTCCTACCCTCCCATCTTTCCAGGTCTCCAATGTCCATTTTTCCACGGTGTGTACATGTGGACACATGATTTCGTTTCCATGTATAAGTGAGAACATGCAGCATTTGAATTTCTGTTGCTGAGTTATTTCGCTGAAGATAAGGACCTCCAGTTACATCCTCGTTGCTGCAAGAGACGTGATTTCATTTCTTCTGGCTGAGTCGTATTCCATGCTATATCTATACCCCATTTTCTTTAGCTAATTATTTGCAGATGTTCTAACTCCATGAATACCCAGGTGACGACTGAATGTCATAATATCATGCACTTCACAGGAGCAGGCAACACTCATTTATTTCAGTGCTCCAGGCAGGGAAGACAAAACCCCAGGAGGCGGAATACATTTGATTTCAGAGTGAATTTTAACAAATGCTATAAAAACTCAGTTTCAAACCACTAGAACCAACTGGAATTTCATCAGGGAAGCACCAGAAACAACTCGTTGGGCTGAATTTCTGCTGTTTGAAGAGTCACTGTGACTTTTTCAAAACATTTTGAAAAAAAATTTGAGAAGATAGTGAGGAAGAGCACAGAGTGGTGTTTGGAATTTTACCATCTGGAAAAACACATGCCTTTGCCTTTAGTGAATCTTTAAATAAGAATGAATTTAGAACCTCCTTTTTTATATTTAACTTCAGACTTCATAAAAGCTTTATTTAGAATCCAAATCTCAGCAGAGATTAATGTTGACAGATGCATAACTTTCCGAAACAAGGAATCACAAGTGTTTCCTGTTGTAGCTGCAATGCACTGGTGACTGGTTATTCTGAATAAAAATGCACTAATAATAGTGAATGAATATTACTGTGAGTTCTTAGTGATACTACACTGTGTAGCAGAAAAGGCATGAAGAGAAATAGGACGTTTTTTCCTTTTATTTATTTTTATGTCAAATGTTGGGAGAAAAATCTTAATATTATTTTATTGTTTAGGGCTATTTTGAAAAGGGCATTTGCAAGACTGTAATTAGACTGAAAATGTGATACATATTTCAGGGCTATGAGGATTTAGGATTGCTTTATGAGTATGTGCGTTTAAACCTTTTCTTTTTCTTGCAGTTCTGCAGGGGATTTAGAATATCTTTTAAACAATGTAGTATTGCCACTCCCTTTGTTGTATTCATTTGTCCTCAGCAATTTTTTTGTCCCCACCCATCTTTTCTGGTTTCTACTCTAAGATCTGTAACAAATCACATTGTCCTTATTTTATAAACAAGGCTACCGAGGTAAAGGCGAAGGTTCAGCTGACGAGCTGTAATGCCATTTCTAATTTTAATATTCTGAGTCTAGTATGTCATATTTCTTAATTTAAAAAGAAAACGTAGTGCTGTGTACATGTGCATTTTACATACAGATTTTTTAAAAATTGGCATACAACCACATTATGAGTTAACAGATTTCATGCTTATAAAATATAAATAAAATAACCAATGCATTAAACAGAGCTACTATTGTGTTTCCACGAAAGGCCCTGATAATACATTGTGTACGGTGACGTTTAGCAATCTTTTGAATGACTGAGCTCGAGTTCCTGACAAATGCCTTCCACAGGTAAAAACGGGAAGTGCACAGGATGGTAGAAGGGCCACCGAGGAGTCATCAGGGAGCTGCATTCTTTGGAAGCTTCTAAAAGAGCTCTATGAGGTTATCATTCTGGGACATGATTATCCTCCCGGTAAAAAAAAGAGAATTGAACGAAATGGTTTCTGAGGTTGCTTCTCACTCTAGATTTCTGAGCTTCTATTTAGTATTCACTGATTCCAAAGTTCCTCAGGTACAGAGAATGAGTAGCTATGTAGCAATGTCTTCGAGGTGCTGTTTGTAGAACCAACTGTAATCAAAATTTAATTTTTATATGCACAAGGGAAAGCAAATGAAGTGCAAAACATTGGCCTAACTACGAAGGTTAGATAAAAATGAAGTACGAACCTAGCTTTTACTCTATAAGATACATTAGTTTGACTATCTTTCATTCTTATACTTGTAGTAACGCTATTTGATGTTAATAATAAAAAGAGAACTTAACAGGTATTAGTTCAGCTAAGTGTCATAGTTTTGTTACACTGAGCACTAAAGAATTCAGACAGAAAAATGAATGAAGACAGCAATGGCTATTTTTTCTAGAAAGAAGAGCTATATACCCAACGTATGCATTTATTTAAGTAGAGTATAACTCTAAGAGAATGAGTAAGCATAACTACCACGCTAATACTTATCATACTACAGTCAAAAGGACTAAGTCTAGCAAGGCATAAAGTAAATTCAAGACTGTTAATTTCACTAAGAAGTCTTGCAAGCCAAGACTGATGGTACTGACTCCAGCTAGGAGATTATCACAACAACCCCCAATAGTGATAAGTGATGGGATGGCGAACTGAGATTCTGACAATAAAGATACAAGAGCTAGCATGTACTGAGTGTTTATGTGCTAGTTACTTTTCTATGTACTATGTACATACTACTTCACTTAAGTCTCAAAAAACTGATTAATTCTCTCTAACCTCAACTGCAAAATAAAGATATTGTGTATTGCATTCTGCTTTATTATTCTATTCTTCATCATTACTGTATTCTTTCTTTTTCTTTCTTTATTTTTAATTTTTTCTGAGACGGAGCCTCACTCTGTCACCCAGGCTAGAGTGCAGTGTCACAATCTCAGCTCACTGCAACCTCTGCCTCCCAAATTCAAGCAATTCTCCTGCCTCAGCCTCCTAAGTAGCTAGGATTACAGGCACTTGCCAACACGCCTGGCTAATGTCTTTGTATTTTTAGTAGAGATACGGTTTCACCATGTTGGCCAGGCTGATCTCAAGTTCCTGGCCTCGTGATCCACCCGCCTTGGCCTCCTAAAGTGCTGGGATTACAGGTGCAAGCCACTGCACCCAGCCGTATTCTGCCTTTTCAAGAGGGGTCAAAAGGGGATACAGCTGATAAATGATTAGGACCTGGAAACAGGAAACAGGGAGGCTTGGTGGTCCACAGCCATCAGCACATTTGGTGATGTG
This sequence comes from Hylobates moloch, assembly GCF_009828535.3. Lineage (NCBI taxonomy): Eukaryota > Metazoa > Chordata > Mammalia > Primates > Hylobatidae > Hylobates > Hylobates moloch. Next base: position 122,815,525 of record NW_026652283.1, read on the forward strand.
GTCTGTAGGGCCACAGTGAGCAAAGTATGAAACCTCTCTTTCAAAAATGTCCTTAGTAATACACACACACACACACACCTGCATTAGACTTTATCAATGTCAAGGTGATTTTTTTAAGCACCTCACTAATACATCAACAACTCTTGTAAAGTGTGAATTAATCCTGTGTTCTTCAGAAATTGAGTGTCTGAGGTCTAAGGTTAATCATCTGAAGTCAAACAGATTTAAACCTGCTTTCCAGACCCAAATCCACATTTTTTTTCCCATGACGTTAAAGACAAACAAAAATTCATAAAGAAGGGGAATGAAGTTGCACCTGTCACAATGCACCAGAGAGATTTTCCCGATTCTTTTTAGTAAGTTCATAGCTCCCACCCATATACATGCTGGTCTCATGTAGGTTTTGATACTAAGGATTCCACTGATATTCCTGAACCTTAATTTTTATTAGCTAATCAATGGAGTTCAAAGATGGGCATTTAAAAACCATCCTGGAGTGCTCTGGAAATGCAGGCAGTATCACTTACTTGTCATCTGATTATTGTGAAAATAAATTCATACCTCCTGCTATTGAAAGTGGATGATAATCTCCAGAGTTCTTTATGCAAATGTGGAATTCAAGATTAGAAGTTTGATTGATCCTTTTTGTTTGCCTCTAAAAAGAGTAAGATGGACCAGTCAGTCAATCCATTAGATTTCAACAACTGGCTCAAAATGTCCTATCGTGTAGTTAAGTGGAAAAGAAATCTGAAAAAAATAAAGAAATGGAACAGATGCATTAAATTTGTTTTATGCATAAGAAAGAACTATTTGAGTCAGTCGTCATAAAGAAGTATGCTTTCAGCACTTAACAAATTCAAGAACCATGGACAAGCTAAATAATTGAACTTGGCTTTACTTTTGATTCAGAAGGTTCTCTTCAACTGCAACAATTGGACATCTCTTTGGGTCTATAGTAATTAATTAAAAATAAAAATGGAGGGTTAGTTCCTTTATTACTTTCTAAATTTTTCTCCTTAATGAAATGGTGTGCCAAGTCTCTTGAGACCTCAGCGGAGTTCACTAGATCTGAGAAGTGAAGCACATCTGTTCAAATCTGAATTGAGTGCAGGGGACAAGCCATGTCAGGGCACTAAGGGCATCTCTGGGTAGGTTTTTGTTTTGTTTTGCTTTTTTATATTGTTTTCTTTTGTTTTTTGAGCTACAGTATCACTGTGTGCCCAGGCTGGAGTGCAGTGGTGTAATCTCCACTCACTGCATTCTTCACCTCCCAGGTTCAAGTGATTCTCCTACCTCAGCCTCCTGAGTAGCTGGGACTACAGGCGCATGCCACCACCCCCAGGTAATTTTTGTATTTTTAGTAAAAACAGGGTTTCACCATGTTGGCTAAGCTGGTCTCATACTCCTGACCTCAAGTGATCTGCTCACTTTGACCTCCCTCTGGGTAGGTTTTGTTACCACACCTACTTATTATGATAAGTCATGGTGGAGACAGAAGAAGGTGGGCTCCAGAATTTAATCATAAGATTTAAGGGCAATTTTGGATACTTTGGTTTGACCTAACTATTCAATGATTTTATGCAGTTGTTAATTAGGTAAATGAAGCCAGCTTTCACATGAAGCAACAGAGGGCACTTGAAGTAAAGTAGGTGTCAGGAACAGCTTGATTAGGGCTATGTACAATCCACATGAGGTGTGAATAGTGCATCGCAATTTAAAGTGGAGAAGAACATGTGCTTATTTGCTTGTTGTTCTCTCAGTAGTTTTTCACCAGGATGTAACTGACTGCATTGGTCTGCAGTGCACTCCTGCGGTGGCAGTGGCTGTCGGTATGAGGGGGGAAGAGCGGGTTTTGTTTCCATCCTTGTTGATCTTTGCCAAAATCACATTGTAGAAGTTAATGGTTGGCTCTAGTATGTACATTTACATTTTGCCACATTTGCTAAGTATGAATGTGAACTATAATGAAGAAGTTGTGTTGCACGCCAGCCATGAACCTGAGTTACTAGCAATCATACACCCTTTCTTTACATGGGGATGATTACCAGATGAGGAATGCAAAGCTAAACTTCATATCTTATTATCCATATGAATAACACTAATAGGAAAAATAAATGTTTTGTTTTACAGTTAATATTATGAGAATATTGAATGCTTTCATATTTATTCAAAACTCTCATCCTTTATATTTAGTATATTGACCATATTGGAAAAACTAGTATCAGAAAATATATAGTATTTCTATGTCTTATTCCTTTTTTATTTCTGGTGAAGAGATTTTATATCTATGTATAGATATAAAATATATATAGATATGTATAGATCTAGATTTTATCTATACGTATTTAGAATCACCTAGCCAGACTCAGTTTAGATAATCCCAATTTTTCTGGCAACATCTAAAGCATCGTAATCAGGAGCCAGTTCAGCATATACCTTCTTCTCTCCATCACACCTGATCAGGGTGTTGACCTTGCCCATGTCCATGTCATAAAGCTTCTTCACAGCTGGTTTGATCTGGTGCTTGTTGGCTTGACCATCCACAATGAACGCAAGTACGCAAGTGTGTTATCATCTTCCATCTTCTTCATGACAGTCTCAGTGGTCAGTGGGAACTTGAGGATGGCATGGTGGTCAAGCTGGTTTCTCCTGGGGGTGCTCTTCCAAGGATATTTGGGCTGCCTCTGGAATCACGCAGTCTTGGACCACAGGAATGTGGGTTGTGTGTGCATTTTCTTCTGTGTGTGCGTGTGACTGTGGACACATTTCAGTACTGCCTTCTTGGCCTTCAAAGCATTAGGAAGGGCAGGAATATCTCTTTGTGCCTTCACTACCATCTTGTGAAAAGGGTCTATATCTCATTTCTTTATTCATCTAAATCACTTACAATGTCCAAGAATTATATAAGGGGGAATTGAAATTTTCCTGTGTATTTACAATATATGCTTTCGCCAGGCACGCTGGCTTATGCCTGTAATCCCAGCACTTTGGGAGGCCGAGGTGGGTGGATTACCTGCAGTCAGGAGTTCAAGACTAGGCTAGCCAACATGGCCAAACCCCGTCTCTACTAAAAATAAAATAAAATAAAAATTAACTGGGTGTGGTAGCAGACGCCTGTAATCTGAGCTACTCAGGAGGCTGAGGCAAGAGAATGGCTTGAACCCAGGAGGCAGAGGTTGCAGTAAGCCAAGATGCTGCCATTGCACTCCAGCCTGGGTGACAGAGTGAGACTCCCTCTCCCTCTCCTTCTCTCTCTCTCTCCATATCTATATATATATATATATATATATATATGCTTTCTAAAATTCCTTTTGTAAAAACATCTTTAACATGGTTGCATGCATATTACCCTACACATAGTAGGTGCTCAAAAAACTTCTGGTGAATGAAAGAAGGTTAAATGAATGAATATGTGCTAAATAACCCTTTGATTTTTCAATATATAATAAGCAAGAGTGAGAATGAGAACGTTACAGGATTTTTTAACAAGACATTTCCAAAACTGTGTTCATTAGTTTCTTAAATATTTTGCAGCCTGGATTTTGTCATCTTTTATGAAACGCCAGAACTTAATGTTTCAGTGCTTATGACCAGACATTGTTGCCTAGCCTTCCACCGTGCACCCAGGGTGCTATTCTACTCTGATCCCCATACGTGATGGACAGTGTAACAGGAGGTGGGTAGGGACAACAAATAGGAATAGCAAAGTTTACAGGGCCAGATTTTAAATTAGACTTAATCTCTCTCTCTCTTTCCTCTTTGTCCTTACTCTCTTTATCTTTCAGGAATTCAGAAGTTGAGACGTAAATGTCACAGACATGAGTAAACAGGGGTTTACTCTATTGTTCTCGAGTCACCAAGCAGCCACACTCTCCAGCCCCACAAGCTCCTTTCTAGTACGGAAAGTTTCCCACAGGCAATTGATCAATCAGCATTTCAATTCAGAGAGGCTAAGATCATTGCACTGTCCACGATAGGGTTTTGCGTAATTCATAAAGCCCAATGAAATGATAGTCAATCTATTAGATATTCCATAAAGGCAGATGTTCAGTTGTAGTTTCGGATGCTTGACGCATGCAGAATGGCTTTGGAAAGGAGCTTTCTCTTCATGAAAGAGAAGAAAATCCAAATGATCATAAATGCTTCCTGGCTTAGTTTATTCTTTCCCACTGTGTTGATATTGGATGCGGTCCCTCCACATGCATGAATACATGCCTTTAGACCTCCATGCGGACCCTCCAAGTAGACATGTTTAGCAAGACAGTAATATGAGACTGAAATTCCTGGGAGAGTTCAAAACTAAACACATAAATACATGCCTGCTTAGATTCCATAGAACAAAGTGTGTTTACCCTGTGAGTAAATGGGGAAGAGAACAGAAGCCCCACATCTAAATCTTGGGTACTCCAACATGTAATGGTTGGTGAAGATTTCTGTTAGTAGGCTGAGAAGGAGTGGAGAGTGGGGAAGGAGAAAAATTATAGATTTTGAATATTGTATTCTGCAGGCCAAAAATAAAGCGTTTCAAAAAGGAGGGAGTATGAACTCTGTGAAGGACGCTTAAAAGGTTACCAAGAAGAGCTCTGAGAATTGTCCTTCACCTCTGGCAACGTGGAGAGCGCTAACAACCTAGGGAGGGGTAGGTGAGAAATGAGAGTCCCACAGGTGTAAATACAAGAGAGAAGGGGTGGGGATAAGTGGAGATTCAGGCCATGAGTATAGACACTATTTTACAGATTTTTTTTTTTAATGGAGAGCAAAGAAATTGAGTGAGGAGCAGAGAAACATATGGAGCCCAAGAACAGCTTTTACAACTAACAAGTATCTGATAAGATAGGGTATATTACTGCATGTGAGTCTGTCAATGGAAATAATCTACTAAGGAGAGAGGAATAACAAGAGATAAGAAGAAAAAAATGCTGAATGAATGAAATGAATAGGCAAGAAAGAATTTAATCCAGTACATAGATGGAAGAATTGACATTTGATAAAATTTATAGTTATATATCTGACACTGAATGATTGAGATGCTTTACATAAGTGAATTTCCCCAAGACCTGAAGTGCTATTTGCAGTGATAATTTATAGTGTTTTGTAGTTAAATCCTTCGAAAAGTGATTATGTATCCTATTATCTAATTTATTTTTGCTCTTAAATGATTCAGGATCCCTAATATGAATATAATATATCATAGATCATGCAGATAGTAGACTGATACATTATTTTTCTCTTCAAATTATCTTTGTAATAACCATAGCCATTATTTTAACCTGAAAGATACTAGAAATTTTTACATTATATGGAATGCATGAACTGGGGTAGTCAGGAATTGAAGCTACACAGTAATTAAAACAGGGAAGTTGTAACATAAATAATTATTAACTATATACTGGGGATTAAATGCCAAGAAAAGACAGGACAGAACACTAAAAAAAAAGTCTTAGGACTTAGAGGAATATCCAAGTATGAAACAAACTTGGAAGGCTCTTCCGCCACGCTGGGATACATGCCTCACTGGGCAAAGTGTAGCTGAAGACCACGGATTGCAGGAAACTCACTGGATTTCCCCAGGCTTCCCTAGGCATTCCTCCCCGGGCTCCCCTTAAGCTGACCTGAGCTGGCGGGCAGGCCTGGTAAGCTGGAAGCCTTCTCTTGGATTAGAGGTGGACTGAGGCTGGTAATATCAAACCGATGGGCTTGAGGGGCAAGGAGGAAAGCCTACACCAAGATACAGGCTGGCGGAGATTGGCAAGCAGACAGAACTCACATCTTCAGAGGAAGTCAAAACTGTGTGAAAGAACTGGCAAGTTGAAAAGTGAGTGTCACTTGCTGTCCCTTGGTGGAAGCCACACAAAAGTACCTGGGGAGCTTAGCAAAGTGTCCTTCACCTGCAGCGTCCTCCAGGGCTTGCCACTGGCAAAGGAGACACAAGCAGGACACAAAAGGGGAGATGTGGGGCTGAGAGATTGTCAGTCCCCTGACAACTGGTGCAGACACTATTTTAATTGATTTTAAGTTTCCTTCTTGTAGTTGAAGCTGTCTTAACATCCTGTGTGGGCACCATAGATTATCAGTCTGAACTTGAATTTTTCAGGTCAAATAAAATTTTAACACTGGAGACGGTGGCTCATGCCTGTAACCCCAGCACTTGGGGAGGCCGAGGTGGGTGAGTTATCTGAGGTCAAGAGTTTGAGACCAGCCTGGCCAACATGGCAAAACCCCATTTCTACTAAAAATACAAAATGAGCCGAGTATGGTGACGTGTGCCTGTAATCCCAGCTATTTGGGAGGCTGAGATAGGAGAATTGCTTGAACCCAGGAGGCGGAGGCTACATTGAGCCAAGATCGCACCACTACACTCCAGCCTGGGGGAGGCAGAGCGAGACTCCACCACAAAAAATAATAATAATAAATTCTAAGTTTTACATTTTTAAGAAAGGGGACGAAACAAAATGGCGATATTTAACAGGCATAAACAGTCATTTAAGTAAAAGCCTACCATATTAAGGTACCTTAAATTATTTCTGAGAGATTTCAATAACTAGAGCAGTGGTTCCCAACCACTTTGGCATCAGGGACTGGTTTCGTAGAAGACAATTTTTCCATGGACCAGGAAGTGAGAGGCTTTCGGGATGATTCCAGTGCATTACATTTATTGTGCACTTTATTTATACTATATAATGAAATAATTCTACAACTCACCATGATGTCGAATTGATGGGAGCCCTGAGCTTGTTTTCTTGCAACTAAATGGTCCCACCTGGGGTTGATGGGAGAGAGTGACAGGCCTTCGATTCTCAAAGGAACGCACAACCTAGATCCCTTGCATGCACAGTTCACAGTAGGGTTTGTGCTTATATGAGTGAGAATCTAATGCTGCCACTGATCTGACAGGAGGCGGAGATCAGGTGGTAATGTGAGCAACAGGAAGTGGATGAAAATAGAGATGAAGCTTTGCTCATTTGCCTGCCAGTCACCTCCTGCCATGGACCCATAGTCCGTGTTCTGGGGGTTGGGTATCCCTCAACCAGAACATTACAATGTACTTCTCTAGAAAATGAATTTTATAATGAATTTTATATTACATGCAAATTCACTAAATTTAAGCAGCTTCTCTCTCTAAACAAGTAATATGGACCACCTCCTTGGGAAGAGAATATATGAAACATATGCTATCTATTTCATCACAGACAAATTATTCTGAAATTAAAGTGACTACAGAAGCAATTACATAAAATTGTATGCTTTGAACCACATCATCTTCAGCCATAATTCTATGATATTGAAGGATTTCTGCCAATATATTTAGTTATAATTTATGGAGCAGGCTCCTGAGATACTACAGTCATTATGTAACACATCAATATATTTTTTTACTTTCTTAGAACATGCTTTTCCATGAAACTTAAATGCATAAAAATGAAGACTACTCTAATTTGCCAGTAGTACATTCTACCATATTGGGAAAGTAAGAGTTAGTAAGCCTGAAATATTTTCTATTCCTTTACTTGGTTGAACTGTGGAAAACAAGAAAAGTAACCTCATCAGATCCCCTTACCAGGATATACTAATGACATAGCTACAAGGAAGTACACTAACACCTTTTCTAAGAGCAAAGTGCATATTTATAGAATGCTTTTAGCAAGATGTTCTTGGTCTATCTAGGGTTGTTTATGGGAGGCAAACCCAAAATTTATAAATTTATGGGACATGCTTTCATTGAAAATTTCATATAGACTCCAGAGTATAAAAGGGAGAAGTTCGAAGACTGAGACAGCTTCTTTTTGGTTAATACTGATCACATTGATCACTTAGAAATGTTATGTGTTGGATCTGGCCAAAACATATCTCATACCAAATATATGACGTGTGGTAAGCAATTCATGGCTATAAAAGGCAGTGATGATTGGTTGGTATTGTTTACTAAATGACACCAATATATCTGAACTATTTGAGGAAACTTGCACTACTTCCAGACATCATTTCAATCCCCAAAACAGATTAGGCTTAGTTAGCTATCTATAGTTACAAAATGGTGAATAAACAGCTTTCAAAGCAATTTGTGACATAGCTTATGAGCGAGTAGAAAAAGAAAGCAAGTCTAGATTCATTTGGTTACAATAAAAATTGTTCTCAATGTAGTTATTATTTTATTGGTCATGAGTTTCTTCTCAGCATTGAAATATTTTTCCTAGTATTTCTTTCAGTACTTCTTCTGGAAAATCTGAATGTTTATGAAGCTGTCAAATACAAATGAGACAACCACACCTGAAGAGTTTTCTCTTTTATAAAATGACATATTGAAATGAAGTAAGGAATGGCTGTTCCAAAATACTCTCCTCACCTCTTGTGGTGTCAGTGCAGAAAAACCCATACCCATATTGGTCAAGCAAGCTATTGTTGCATATTTATTCAATGTTACAATTTGTCACAGGAGCTTAAAACTATTAGTGTCTTGAATTTTCATTGACTTTGATTTTAACATAACAAAATAGTTCTTTAAAAGGTAAATTATTCCTCTGTTCTGGTATCCCTTTCCAATTTCCATTTTGTTGAATCTATTTAGTTGTTTAATTCCTAACGAAAATGCTTTTGAAAGAAAATTACAACATTAGGCAACATTGAAATAAGATATTATTGATCCTCTTCACCAAACCAGCAGACATTTCACCATTAAGTAATTAAATTGAAAGTCATCGATATAGTTTCTGAGCCAAAATATCTCAGTAACTGTCATAACTTGACAAATGATCTCTGTTTATTTGGGCTATTGTGTTTTAAATTAAGGTCTTACCTTTAATAAAAGCATCCAAACTTTTAAAACTCTTTTATTCATTATTATATTCATTGATTAACTTAAAAATTACTGTATAGAGAACACAATTAAGGTATATTTATTTGAAAGGTCCTGCTAATTGACTATTTATGTATAAAATAAGCCAGAAAGACTTAGAAGGATACATAATATTAAAATGAGGCATAAAGAATACTAAATATCTTTTTCCCACAAACATTAAGTTTGGCAAATTTATGACTAATAAGAGTAGCTTTTTAAATAATTATTTCCAGTAAAATACAAAATATATACTATTTTCATGTGTGATACTCTGAAAGTTTTATTCCATTCCCTTCCTCTTAATGATGAAATAGGACATATTAATTTCTGATATACTGCATTTTTCTCCATTTTCACATTTGCTCTTTTCCTTACTGCCTGCAACTGATCTCTAACGGGTTCAACACGTTTGAACGGGACAGAACAAAATCTGTGATGCGTTAATGTCTATGAGGATGTCAACACCACAGGCTGAGTTCAGCTATTCTACCTGCTGCATGTGTCGCCCAGGCTGGAGAGCAGTGGCACGATCTCAGCTCACTGCAAGCTCCGCCTCCCGGGTTCACGCCATTCTCCCGCCTCAGCCTCCCAAGTAGCTGGGACTACAGGCGCCCGCCACCACGCCCGGCTAATTTTTTGTATTTTTAGTACAGACGGGGTTTCACCGTTTAAGCCAGGATGGTCTCGGCCTCCCAAAGTGCTGGGATTACAGGCGTGAGCCACCGCACCCGGCCAGTAATTCCTCTTATTTTAAGCTTTCTTTTAAATTGACAAATAATAATTGTATATAGTTATGAGGTACACTGTGATGTTTCAGTACACATATACATCATAAAATGATCAAATCAGGGTAATTAACATTCCCACCAACTCACATGTTTCTTATGTCTTTGTTGCGAGAACACTTTAAATCCACTGTTTTTGCTATTTTAACATATACAAGACACAAACTGTAGTCATCATGCTATGCAACAGATCACCAGGACCCGTTCCTCCTTTCTCACCGATTCTCTGTACCCTTTGACTACTATCTCCCTTTTTCCCCCGGCAATTCTCTTCCCCTCTCCTCCTGCCTATAGTAGCCACCATTCTGCTCTCTACTCCATGAACTTGACTTTTTCGGATTTCACACAGAAGTGATATTGTGTGGTATATATCTTTCTGTGCCTGGCTTATTTTACTTGGCAGAACGTCCTCTAGGTTCAGCCATGTTGTTACAAATGGCAGAATTTCCTGCTTTTTAAAGGCTGAGCAACATTCCACTGTGTAGTTCTTTCAACAGCCTTTCTTACCACCTGTAGAAACTTGGTGGTAAATCTAATTGAATCCAATTTTTTAGATCTTATAGTCACAGGAGCTAAATTATTAATACGAAATATTTTATTTTAATATCACCTAAGGCAAAAGTTAGAGATACTTTGAAAGAAAGAGATAAACTCTAGAAGCTTATTTAATTTTAAATTCATAATAATAATCACTGTATTCATTCACCTATTTATTTTTTAAGCAACGGCGATTTACTTAGGTCTTACTATGAGTTAGGCATAGTATTAAAAATGTTGATATAATGATGAACAAAGACATTATTATTGCCATCTTGAAACTGAGTTATCAGAAGGAAAAGCAGCCATTAATCAGATTGTGGAAACATCCAAAAATAAGTAAAAGTGCAACTTTGCCACTTTGGGTGAAGGAATGATCTATTTGATAATAATAGTGTTATATAGGGGGATTTGATGTAATCCAGGAATTTAATAAGGTTCCTTCAAAGTTACTATGATTAAGAATTTTACTAGGGAGAGAAAATTACTCATTTCAATGCTTTAAAATAGAAGAGTATGTGACCTCTTTTCAGAACAGAAAGAAAGCCACCATGGCTTGGGCAGATACAGTGAGAAAACATGGTTTGAGAGAAGAATGGACGAAGCTGGCTTGGCGCGGTAGATCACGCTTATAATCCCAGCACTTTGGGAGGCCAAAGCGAGCGGATCACCTGAGGTCAGAAGTTCAAGACCAGCCTGGCCAACATGGCGAAACCCTGTCTCTACTAATAACACAAAAAAATTAAATGGACGTGGTGGCACCCACCTGTAATCCCAGCTACTTGAGAGGCTGAGGCAGGAGAATTGCTTGAACCTGGGAGACGGAAGTTGCAGTGAGCCGAGATCACACCATTGCACTCCAGCCTGGACCACAAGAGTGAAACTTCATCCAAAAAAAAAAGAAGAAAGAAAGAAAGAAAAAGGAAGGAAGAAAGAGAAAGAAGGAAGGAAGGAAGGAAGGAAGGAAGGAAGAAAGAAAGAAAGAAAGAAAGAAAGAAAGAAAGGAAGGAAAGAAGGAAAAGAAAAGAAGAGAAAAGAAAAGAAAAGGAGAAAAGAAAGAAAGAAAGAAAATGGACATAGCTGGCTGGGCTGAAACACGTAGGGCTTTGTACACCCTGGCATGCATGGATTCACAGTCACACATTAGGAGTTTTATGGTAGTTTTCTACTAGCATACTAGATGGATTGAAGGCATAAGTTTGAGAGAAATCACTGGGTAGAAGATGAGCCATTCTTGAGATATCTGAATGAAGATGTAAGGATAGCAGATTGTTACATGAGTCTGAAGTTGTTAAGAGGAGAGGTTCAGTGAGGGCTAGGAGCTCATTTGATTTGCTTTTCTGAGGTCTAGAATCTTGTCTGGCACATGCCAAGCATTCAGCATTGAATTCATTAATTAATAAATACGTTCTGAGTATTTTGTATCTAGGTGATATAATTCCAGCCATGGGTACTTGGGAGTTTGCCAAGAGAAACGTGGACAGCATTTACAAGGTGAGTTTGGACAGGCCTTAAAGGGACCCATTACCTAATGACCGACTGACAGGGTAAATTTCAACTGGGAACAAAAGGAGTGGCTAGAGAGAAAGGAGGTTAATGGTGGTGATTGCTGCTAGACAGTCATATAGAATAACAACTGGGCACTGTCCACAGAAGATTCTTAGTTAGAGAAAATATATAATTTTCAAAGATGGTAAACATAGGAACCAGACTAGGAGGACTGGAGTAGAGGGAAAGGTGTGGAACTCAACAGATTTTACTCCAGGGGAAACGTGGCTACAAAGGAAAGAAGGTAGAAGGATGGTAGCTGAGAGAAGACAGAGAAGATCAAGAGAGTTGAGTTCTTTGAAGAATAATTGGAGACACTTGATCAGTTTTAAAAGCTCATGAGAAAAACAGAACTGAGATGGAGAAGTGGAATATTGAAGAAAAAAGGATAACTGATCATATAATTGTCCAATGTCTGCCTTTTCAACTCTAAAAAAATCTACTTAAGTTGTCCAAATATTGCAGAACTTTATAAACAGTTAGAGGCTGACTCAGTTCTCAGATCTTCCCTGCGGTTTCCCAGAACTCTTCTGTAATTATTACTATCAAGGAACCTGTAAAAACCAGAGAAATTGTTGATTATTTCAGGCATTCTCTGGGTACACTGACATTCTTCGTGGTTTTCAAAATATTCCTCTCATTCTTTGCTGAGAAAAAATAGCTTAGCTGACATAAGAAGCTAGACATGATTTCCCAGAGATTTAATAGAGTTCCAAATTTTACCATATGTTTGCATAAGACTAGCTGGAAAAACAGACTCTTATTGATTCTGAAGTTCATAAACTTGGTGCCATCAGTTGGATTAGGAGATGCACTATCTTATGTTTATAGTGAGATGGATTTACGGATTTTTCAGGATGAAAAAGAAGGTACCAATGATTCGAGTACTGGTTGTGAGTTGAACATTCCATTTGTTGTAAAAATGAAAACTTTTTTTTTCCTTTGAGATGCAATATAATTTTGCAGAAATGTGTATTGACTCTGATGCTTCTTCAAAAAACATAGATTCATTAAGAACTAATGGAATAAAAATATTTTTTTCTGAGGCCAAAAATCAGAGAAAACAGTTTTTATCCAAATAATATCTTGCAAACAAAACAGAACTGTTTGATTTAGAATATACATGTCTATGACTGACTCCATTTTTATTTGTTATTTTGAAATAAGTTTAGAATTACAGAGTTATCAAAAGTAATACAGAGTTCACCCATGCCCTCACTTAACTTTGCTAATGGTAAACATCTTACATAGCCGTAGAAAAATTATCAAATACTAAGAAATTATCATAGGTACAATTTATTCGGATTTCACCAGTTTTTCCTCTAATCTCCTTTTCCTGTTCCAGGATCCGATTTAGGATCCCAGGTTATATTTCTGAGCTTTCGTCATTTCTCTCCCTCAGTCTTCTCCAAGCCAGGACATCTTTTTTGTTTGTTTCTTTCTTTCTTTCATTCTTTCTGTTTGTTTGCTTGTGTGGAAGGGGGTAGGGCAGGAGGAAGGAGATATTTCATGGCCTGACATTTTGAAGAGTAGCATTGGTCAGTTATTCCGTAGAATGCTCCTTAGTTTGGGTTAATCTGTTGGTGACTAATAAGTCAGTTGTGGTTATATGTTTTTGACAAGGCTATTAAAGCATGGAGGTGCTCTTCTTGGTGTATTATCTCAGGGTGCAAAAGATAAACATGTTTTTATTACCGGTAATAAAATTATTTTTTTGGTTAAGGTGGTGTTGCTAGATTTCTCCATTGTAAAATTATTTTCCTTTTCCAATTAATAAATGTTTTGGAAGAGATACTTTTGATTCTTTAAATACACTGTTTCTGTTCAAACATTCACCTCACAATTTTAGCATCCATCAGTGGAGTTTGCTTATGATACTTATTACTGTTGTATTCCAATGGTGTTTTCTATTTTCCTAATTCCTGAAAAAATTATTCTAATAATTATTAAATTACTTACTTGTATCAGAGTTCCATGATAATTAATTTTATTCTATGAATTAGAACCCAATATTTTTGTTACTTAATTTGTTGCTCAAATTAATTTTGGCAATTGGAAGCTCTTTTCAATGGTTATCTTAATTTTATTTAACAGGTTTCTACCTTTTTGTATTTTGAGCAATTTCTTACTTTATGGTACTAGTAAATATTCCAGGCACATCTATTGTTAAAATGGATTCTTCAGAAACTCGTGCTTAATGTTTTCCTGTGACAAGACGATGTTTTTCTATGAAAATCTTGAATACATATTTTAGTATAAATCATGGAATAAGAGTTACATTGCTTTTAAATGTTTTCCTTCTGTAAACTTGTAATAAGTACAGTACTGGAAACTTACTTTGTCCCAATGATAACTTTAAGACTTCCAAGGCTATAGATGTTATCTATGAAGACAGGCCAGGCAATAACGCTCCCTCACCATACTTAGTGAACAGGAAGCAAAATAAAGTTACTAATCTTCCCAAACTCCAGGGTATCTAAAAATTCTTGGGTAATGAAAGATTAAATGAATCAGGTAGCTATTCATTCACAACAGTGATGGGCATTGAATAATGAGGTCAGGGAATTGAAAAGGGTCCCCTGATCCCAAGCAGATTGGGAGCTAAGAACAGAACACATCAACTGAATCTTTACAAAACATAATTGAAGCTTTAAAAGCTAGGAATTACAATTGGACGTTTAAAAATATGTATTTATGTTAGCATTAAAACATAACACACTTTGAGATAAAGTATTAGGAGTCAGTGGCAGTTACTGGGGGCTACGAGAAGAGGAGGAGAAGGGGCTTTTGTATAATGGATACAGAATTCTCGTTTTATATGAGGAAAAAGAGTTCTGGAGCTAGGCGGTAGTGATGATTGCACAACATTATGAACGTGTTTGGTCGCATTGAACTGTAAACTAAAAAATAGTTAAGATGGTAAATTTTATGGTATGAGCATTTTACCACAACAAAAAACTTAAAAAATGTTAAAAAATGTTATGAATCAGAGTATTTCAAGGACTCATAAAACTATAAAGTATTGCTTAGAGATATCAAACAAACCCTACATAAATAGAGAGATAAATTGTGGTCCTGGATCAGAAGACTGGATATAGTTAAGAAATCATTTTTTCCCAATTTAGCTATACATTCAATGCAACTCTAAGCCAAACTATCGGGTTCTTATGAAAATTAACCAACTAAGTTTAAAATTATATCTAAAGGTAAATGACCTAGAATAATCAAAACATCTTTGAAAATTGCAAAGTACGAGAACTGAATATTACATGATTTTGAGATCTGCTGTAAGGCTAAGTTAATCAAGTCAGTGTTGTATTCATATAAACATAAACAAAATAAATCAATGGAACAGAAGAGAAAGTCCAGAAATAGACCAAAAGATAGATGGACAACAGGTTTTTATAAAGATACCAAGGCAATTTATTAAAGAGGGCCTTTTCGACAAATGATGCTGGATATCTATATACGAAAATATTAACTTCAGTTCTTTGTACTCTATACAAATTATAACTTAAAGGAATCATAAATTTAAGTGCAAAACGTAAAACCATACTGCTTCCATAATAAAACACAGGAGAATATAGTTCTGACGTTTTTAGGCAACTATTTCTTATATATGACACCAAAAGTAAGAATTCTGCTCTTTCAACAAAACTGTTAAGAGGGTGAAAGGAAAAGCCTCAGGATGGGAAATGGGATTTGCTAATATTGCATGTAATAATAGGCTTAATTACAATACAAAAAATCAACAAAATTCAATACTAAGAAAACAAACCACCCACTAAAAGTGGGCAAATGGTTTTAACAGACACTTCACCAAAGAGTACATGTGGATGACATATCATTTTCTGAAACAATCATCACAGTTTAACTTAAAATTTTACATCAAAGTACATTAACAGGCTTACAGTTTCCATTCTAAGTTGTAAAACCATGAAAGTCATCATCCCCCATTCTCACAACAGGAAAAAAGCCAAATTAACTGAAAATGAACAACTCTTCTTAGACCCATCAGAGAGCTGGGGTCACAGGACGAGCTACCTCCCTGAAAACTGCAGGGTGGGAGACAGATGAACATAGAGAACGAAAATTAACTGGAAGTAGAAGACACAGCTAGAGCCAGCAACCGCTAGAAATATTTAAAGTGTAACTGACTAAGTGATGGAAGTTGAGCTGTTAACTAGCTGAGATTCAAACTCCCGGGGCTCAGGCTTTGGCGGGAGAGGCACCCACAATTTATTGAGTTTTACCTTCACGGATTCCACTAGAGACTTAGGGTGAAGACTGCAGAAAAATTCCTTCCTGCTTCTGGCAGGGTGGCAGGAAAACTAACCATTTTGAAATACCGTTTTAAATTAATATTTTATCAGAACTTGCCTGACCTCGAGAAAAAAAAAAAAAAAACTATCCAATGCCAGCCGAATTCGCTTTTGACATAGAGAAGAAAAATGTCCAACTCCAGCCTCATCTAGCCTGTTTGTCTCTTCTCAGGGAAGACTGGAGGTTGGGATTGGGTAGTAGAGGCTGAGAGTGCTTATGAGGTCATAGCCCTGGGACACATCTCACTGAAACAGTGAGATCTAACATAGGTTTATAGGATGTTCCCTTCTACCCACCCACCCACATTACCACCACATTAACAGAGCTCCTGTGTAATGGCAGAAGAATACAACTTAAAGAACTGCAAGGTTTAGACACTTCCCAAGAAGGAATATCTAGGGGAACCCACACACAAAAATGAGGGTTAAAAGATGCTAGAGGAAATTTTAGTCTCTGCCACGTACAACTATACCAAACAATAAAACAATCTAATTCCCACTCAGATAAACGTAAGACCATCTGTTACATGTCTATTTACCTCAGCTCTTTTCACTTCATAAATGTTGTCTAGTGTTCAACAAAGAAATGCAAGGTATCCTCAAAAAATAGTGTAATGAGACAAAGAGAAAATATCAAAACCAAACTCAGATATGGCAGAGATTTGGGGATTATCTTACTTGGAATTTAAAATTACTGTGCTCAATCTGTTACGGGTTCTGCTAGAAACAGTGAATAACATTCAAGAGTGATGTAAGCAGAGAGATGGAAATGCTAATAAAGAAACAAAACAAAATGCTGGAAATTGAAAATACCATAGCAGAAATAAACACTGTTTTTGATGGGCTCATCAGTAGACTTCACATATCTGAGAAGAAATCAATAAGCTTGAAAATATATCAATAGAAATTTCCCACATTGAAAGGAAAATACAAAAAAAACTTTAAAAAAGAACAGAATAGCACATAAAAGTGGAGCAATCTCAAAAGGTATAACAAAATATATGATTAATCGGAAAAGTTGAAGAGGGAATGGAGAACAATGCAAAAGAAATATTCAAAGTAGTAATAGCCAAGAACTTTCTTAAATAAAGCACACCACTAGGCCGGCCAGAGCCAGACAGTAAGTATAAAGTTCCATCCCTTCATCATCTTAGACCACAGCCAAAACTGCAAATGTCACTTCACTGGCCCCTCACATGTGCACGGGAACATCTTGCTGTCCCTGCTCTCCCAGCATCATATCTCAGCAAGGAGCTGCAGCAGAAGCACAGTGTCCACGCCATGCCCATCCACAAAGATAAAGAGGCCCAGGTGGTTGGAACACTAAAAGGTCAGCAAATCAGCAGGGTGGTCCAGATGTACATAAAGAAATATGTCATCTACATGGAGCAGGTGCAGTGTGAGAAGAACCAATGGCACTGCCGTCCATGTGGGCATTCGCCCGAGCCAGGTGGTTATCACCGGGCTAAAGCTGGACAAGAAATGGGAAAAAGTTCTTGAATGCAAAGCCAAGTCTCAACAAGTCGGAAAGGAGAAAGGCAAATACCAAGGAAGAACTTACTGAGAAAATGCAGGAATGAATAGAACCTGTTGTGTAATGATGGTTTACCTGTAGGATTTTAGCCTAGTGCATGTTTCTTTGGCACTTTTCAGATGTCTCTGGAATATTTTGTTTCCCTCTTGTTTTGTTATTGATCTATGGTTCTAGATCAATAACAAATAGTTTTAATAGACACTTCACCAAAGAGTACAAAGACTGTCTGTTAAAACTCTAGATGTTGCAATTTTGATTAACAATGTTATGAATAAACATTGGAAATGTTTCCTAAGTCCAAGTGCTATTTGCATTGTCTTATAAATGAGATCCTCTATAAAAAAAAAAATACAGACACCAAACCACAGATACAGGATGCTCAAAGAACATGATGTGGGGTAAATAAAATCAATCAGTAAAAATTGCCCAGACAGATCATATTCAAATTTCTGAAAAGGAAACATCTTGAAAGCAGCCAGAAAAAAAAGAAAATTTTAACTAAGGAGAAACAAGGGTAAGAATTACAGAGGCCCTCTTGTCAGAAACTGTGCAACCAAAACAGTATGAGGTAAAATATTTAAAGTTTTGAAAGAGAGACAAATTCACCTAAAACCTGTATCTAAAAAAATGAAGAGACCACAAGACTTTTTCTGACAAACACAAACGGAGGAAATTTATGACTAGACCCACTTATTCTGTGGCCATGGCAGGGGGCAGGATGGCATTTTCTACAAAACTGAAATCCTAATAAATAGCTAGTGAGTAATGTGCAAATGGACATGGTACTTACAGAAACTTGGGATGACTTTTCCGATGTTTACAATAACCATATTGATTCAAAACATCATTGCCTGTGCTAAGCTCCTGGAGACAATGGCGAGTACAGCCCTGAAGTCAGTAGAGACAGAAGCACGTGAATGAGTGTTGCTACGAGGTTTGAGATCTCCTGTAATATGGACAAGAACAGGAGGCTATAGAAGACTTCAGACAAGATTCGTATTAGAGAAACTTTCCAGAGCCCCGAAATAAATAACATGTCTGACTTTTCTCAGAGAGCATTTCAGGGAACAGCGTATTTGTAGAAATGCCTAGAAGCAAAAGAGAGCTTGACAGGTCCTTCAAGAAACTCAGGGTAGGACGTTTGACTTTCACAGTGGAGAGCTGGTGGGTTCAAGCTTGAGGTAAGAAGCACAGATGAAAGATTTTTAGTGAAAGCTGAATAGGTCAGTCTCAGCCAGGATGAATTCAGGGCCTAGATAGAACCCAACAGTGAGGGAACTTGAAAGGGAGTCAGACCCATAGGTACAGAAGCCTGGGGCAAGGGATGGGTTAGGAGCACAGATCTGAGATTAAGTAGCATAGACAGACAGGATGGGAGTTGTTGATGTCAGAAAAATCAGTGTAAACAAAAAGAGGAAAAGAAGACGGAGTTTTGCTGAGAGCCAGAAAATAGCACTGCCTCTTCATTTGCTGCATGACGGCTAAATCCATGAGGCGACATATCTGTACCATTAGGGTTTTTCATAGGAGACAGGAGACGTTTCCGGAGAAAAATATAAAAGCACCTTCAGGAAAATCTTAATTTAAGGTGTACTTTGTACCCATAAAATAAAATGTTTCTTTGTTACTGCATCAACTAACACTGCTGGACAGTTTTTCCACAGATCTTGAGGACCTGATTTGAAACACAAGCTATATGACAACATCTTAATCCCATGTGGGTGACCTTGAGGACCCAGAATGGGAGAATTGGAGAATGCAGCTGACAGAGAGCTACAATGGAAGACAGTGAGACCTGGACAGAGAAAAATCCTCCTATGAGCCTAACAGGCTCTGGACTCAGACAACAATCCTCTTTTCACATCAGAAGTCACAAATATGATCCACAAAGTGTGCAGACGCCCGGGAGAGAAGCCACTGAGTGCTGCAGGGACATTTCCCAATTTGGCAAACTGCAACAGAAATTAATATATGGAGTGAAGATCAGTTACTTATCCCAGCAATGCTGGGTAGGCCAGCTAGCATTGTAGAACTGTTATATTCAAGGAATCCTAAGTCTTTGATCTTAAGGACTTCAATTAATTGGATGAGGGCAACTCACATTATGGAGGGGAAACTGCTTTCCTAAATCAGTGGATCACAAATGTTCATCATATTCATAAGTATCTTCACTGCAACATTCACCTTAGTGTTTGACCAAACAATCTGGCATCATAGCTTAGCCAAGTCGGTAGATAAATTTATCCATCACAAATACAACCCACAAGGTAGTACTTAGCACATTTTCCTAACTAGTGAATTATTGGTTTAAAGTGTAGTCTGAAAAATACTGGTATACGTGGCTAACTTTGTTGATAATTTCCACAATAATACGCAACCAGAAATAAGGCTTACCCATTCCAAACAACTCACAGAGATTTCAAAACTCTAATAATGGCAATAATATTACTAAAGATAAAATAAGTCTCATTTTTGGAGCTTGAGCTCATAAGAAACATCTTACACTACAGACAGTTCATCTTCCACGTTTTTGTGTGATTTTGTCACATCATGTTTTTATATATGATTATCAGCCTACAGCAGAATAAAGGATTCATTTGATAAGTATACATAATAACTTATTCTAAATTTCAGCCAGTAATGAGAGAAACCCAACAATGCTTTACAAACTAATTGACATTTTTCTGATGATATTTAACAGATATTCATCTCAGTTTAGCATCAACTATGGCTGGCCTGTGAATGTGTATTGAGAAAGATACTGTACATTTCATCAGGATTAAATGTATGTAGCTTCTCTTTTATGATGAAAATTTGAACTTCCTTTTAATTCTAAGGAATAAAAGACAGTGTTGGGCATTATAGGTACTGTTATTTATATATAATCTGTATGTACTTATTATAACATTTTATGTTTGACTCTAAACTAGTCAGAATAATTGAATTAGAAAAAGAAGAAAAAACCTTCTGTTATTAGGCATGGTCCAAACATATATGGACATGAGTATTCTTTTCATCCATTCTGTAGTCTGATTAAGGAGCTTGGAGACATTTCAGGTCTTTAGCAATAACCATTCTTCTTCCAAATACTGCTTAGAGGTTGTGTAGATTCTTCAGCGAATTTCATGTTACAGGTTGAATTGTGTTCACCTGAAATTCACATATCGAAGTCTTCAGATCATGCTTATGTTTAAGATAGGCTCTTTGAAGAGATTATTAAATTAAATGAGGTCATTAGAGTGGGCCCTAATCCAATAGGTCTAGTGGGAAAGACTTAAGGAGAGGAGACTACAACACAGAGAAACACAGAGGGACGACCATGTCAGGACATAGGGAGAAGATGGTCATGTACAAGACAAGGAGAGAGGGCTCCGGAGAAACCAACCTTACTGACAGACACCTTGTATATGTTTTGTATGTGTGTGAGGTACTTTGTTTTGGCAGCCCCAGGAAACAGCTAAAGTCTATACCTACAAGTAAGCATGGATTTATCCATCTAAGGATTTCAACTTTCCCATGTTAAACAAGTCCATGATTCTGTAACTTTCAGATATTAAATTTTTGTTTACATGTTGCAGAAGAACAAACTGAGGCTAAAACACAACCAAACGATTACTTCCACATGCACAGAGAACAGGGCAGCTGGCACAGGAGCACTGCTTCCTCTCCAACACACAGATGTCCAAGAGGCTTGATATATTATTAGCAGGTGGCCCCAAACCATTGTCACTCAAGGGAAACACATTAAAACATACAGTTTTTTTTCACTCAGTCATGGTGAATTGTCACGGAAATGGCAATATTTTAGACTTTCACAATGCCTTTCATGAACACATTCATTTGGGTAACAATGGGAATAGTTTATACTATTTTAGAATTTTAGAACTACAAAGGCAACTAAGATAGCTTTTCAGAATTCTAAATATCACATATAAGGGCATAGAATAGGTTAATTCACATTTCTGCGGATACACAGCTCGTTAGTGCTGCAAACAATGGCAGAAGATAGATCTGGAGTGACACTCTAATACTCTATAATGCAGCTCAGGTCATGGATTACCTCCTGTGCTAGCAGATATCATCACCATGCTAATTGTTCTCAAATATTATGCATCAGAATCACTTGCAGGATTTGTTAAAATCATAGAATTTAGGGCTTTATCCCAAGAGTCTCTGTTTTAACAGATCTGGGTTGGGGCTGGATAGTTTGCATTTTCCTATGTTTCCAGGTCATGCCGATGCTATTGAACCAGAGACCACCCTTTGGAACCACCTCTTATACTATGTTCATTTTATAATACACATCATCATTTCTTCTTGCTTATGCACCCAAACCCTCTAACATCATAATTGTCTCTTACCAACCTCACAAGCACTCACATTTGTAACTGTAAATAGGCAGGCCTGGCTTTGAAGCAGGGGACAACGCTTTCTTGTAAGACAAACATCCTCAGTAATGGATGTGCAGACTCTGTCTTCACCCCAACTCTACTTTCAAGGTCTCCTATGAGGTGAAGTATGCTTTATCCATCTGTTGAACAGCAAATCTTTTGGATTCATATTTTATTGTAGACGCAAACAAATAATACAAGATGATAATTGTTGTAACAGAAAAATGTGGACAGTGTCGAATAAGCAAAGAAGGTAAAACAAAAGTCTTCTTGAAGTTCAAAGACTGCAGCAGCACTTGACATTATGCTTAGGGAATGGAGAATGGGTGGGGTTTCCATAGGTTGACAAATTGAGAAGGAAATTTGTGAATAAAATGCCTAAATTGTAATTTAGTGGTTCAATTCACTCATTTACCCATTCATTTATTCATTCAGCAAATCTATTGACCCTCTGGCCAAATTTTCACTAGATAACAACCTCTAAGGCGTTAGGCATGAAAAATAACTGAGCACATATTTCCGCTTTCAGGGACAGGGGAAACAGAGCATTGTGAGTGCTTTAATGGTAATGTGGCCAGATTTCCTTTAGAACATTGCGGAAGAGTGATTAATTTGTCCTGAGGAAATTGGCACATCTTCCTAGGAGGGAAGAGTTAGTTGGAGAACATATTACCTTGGCTTTAAATCGTTAACTATATTTACAATCGGAGTATATAGCTAACATGAGCTAATTTTGCAATAAATAAATTCCCACGTGTATTAGGACTCAAATGAAAGCTCATGGTTATTCTTGTTAGACAACACCAAGCTCTCTCTGCCAGGGTTATTCATGGATCCAGGCTCCTTCCACGGTGTAGCTCTGGGGGCCTTCTGGGCCTTCACACCACCTGTGTCCACCTGGCAGAATGAGAAATGACAATATAGAGTGGCTGTGGCAGGTGTCTATGAGCTGTTCGGTTCTTCTGCTCACCTTACAGTAACTGGAAGTCAGTCATGTGGCTACATTGAACTGTAAGAGAGAACTGGAATTGTAGTCTAGTTGATCCAGGGAGAAGAAGAAATCCAGGATTTGAGAAAAGGATACTTGGTATAATGGTAGGTGCAAATGCATGGCGTTACAAGGAAACCTTCCAAAACAACAATTTCCTTAATTACAGTGCAGCAGTTTGCTGGGCAAGCTGTGCAACAATTAAATCACCAAGAATTAGAACTGCAGCTAAGCAGAGTGACTTAGGTTATGCATTTTCGATTAATTCTAAGTGTAAGGAAAATTAACCAACACACTGTATGCTAATGAGTTATTGTTGGTCTTAGAAATCTCATGAACAAAGTGATATTTTATAAGCAATTTCAGGATATCTTTGTCATCATTTGATAGAGCAGCAACCCTAGCCCAGACCTTACATGTATCTACTGAATGTAGCCTGTGCACTTGCGGGGAAATGGAAAGCAAGCGTGTTAAGTGATGTCCCTAAAGTCACAAAACCGGATAGAGCCAGATGTGGAATTTAACCCACATTCCTTGAACTCTGATCATTTTTCTTTCTACCATGTTAGAAGTTACACGGAGGCTTTACAGAATCCACAGAACCTAGAAGCAGAGATGGGCACTAAGTCTGCATTTCCCTACAGGAATTTTCCTAGGGGGTGCTGGGTTTTGCTCAAGAATCAGAGGTATCTGATATTCGTAAAATTTTCTTTAAATAAAGATGCACAAACTGTTAGTGGAAGATTTTGCAAAAAGGTAATGAAAATCCTGTGAGTGAAAGGCATTGATGGAGAAACAGGTTTTCCAAATCTAGCGGGATTTACCATAATGTCACTAGCAGCTGCAGACCCATTGGAATCTCAGGAGACCCAGCCAGAGCCATATGCTGGCACCTGTTCCTGTCCTGAGGGAGCCCAGGTTTCCAATAAAATTTTGATTTCTTGGCCGATTATGTAAAATTAACATGTGTGTTTGTGGTAGTAATATATATTAACTGAATATTAGATGTTAGTAAGACCGGCATATACATATATATAGAAATGGTTCCAAGTGCAACTATCTGTATCTATATTAAGCTCTATATGAGTTCATAGCGAGGTCTGCAACTTGAATCCGTACCTCATGCACCACTGTAACTTCCTCTCATTGCTCGTATGTAACCTCCCACTGCAACAGTAGGAAACCAGGCTCCCGTAATCCACTACCCATTTACTTAATTGTTTACTTCCAGTATAAATTTAGACTGGTTTTAGAATTGTTTATACATATCCCCAGGATGGACATGGAGTCTCACACCTGTAATCTCAGCACTTGGGGAGGCCAAGGCATGTGGATTACTTGGGTCCAGGAGTTCAAGACCAGCCTGGGTGACAGGGAGAAATCCTGTCTCTCCAAAAAAATACAAAAATTAGCTGGGCATGGTTTTGCATGCCTACAGTTACAGCTACTCAGGAGGCTGAGGCAGGAGGATCACTTGAGTTTGGGGGTTGGAGGTTGCAGTGAGCTGAGATTGCATCACTGCACTCCAGCCTGGGCGGCAAGAGTGAGACCCCGCCTCAAAAGAGAAAAAAGAAATACATATTCCCACACTGGAAAACAAATTACACTAAATGTTGA